>NC_057813.1:434506646-434776796 GCF_018294505.1 Triticum aestivum | reverse complement strand
CATCTAAGTATGTGGTGATGAATAATGCAAAATTTTATTAGCTTTGATGCCATGCTATACATAGTACGGTTTAAATAACTTGTGTTTCTTATACTAGAAAGTAATTCAGAATTTGTTTCTATTTCAATTAGAGCCCTGATGCAAACAAGGATTGTGTGGTTGTACATGTCACTCGCTATGAGGCGGATGACCTGAATATACGCACTGGGAAACAGAGTTCTTAGGTTGTTGGATCCTGGAAGCCATTTGCACTTATACCAATGTCGAGTTGTATACCAGCCTCACTGTTATCAGGCGTGTTGTACAGGGCGTACTGAAGCACAAGAAGTTCAAAGCTACTCCTTCATTTGTGAGGCATACTGTTCTTGTCAAGCTTACACATGAAGATGATGTGGCATGCCTCCACAAACAAGTTTATGAGTGGCAAGGCCACAAGGTTGCCTTCATTAAGGTTCACAGGACCGAGCTGCTGCCGGATATCCTTGATGATGTTCATGGCAAGGCCCGTCTTGTTTCCAGCCCAAATTAGATCGAGGCATGAAATAGTTGCCCTAGCTAGTGTTTAATAGTAATTTGGATTGTGTCTAAATTATCCAAACATTGCTTGTTCTCGAGCCCTCTAGTGCTAGTACTTTGTTGAATCCGTCTATGGGAACTGCTGCTACTTTTGTGTGCCTGTGAATCATGTGAGAACCATCATACTTGTTGCCGAAACAGATGCGTCCTCACTAGTTTTTTCATGAATATGGCATGGTAAGACATTAGTTGTCATGGTTTATCATACGAGCAGTGTGTGTTTGATGAAATTGAGTACTCATTCGAGAACTGTGCGCCACCATATACATAAGTACTTGTAAACACTGTTGGTGCTACCCCACTTGTAAGCAGTTGTGCAAAACATGGAACATTGACTCAGCTTGCTTCAACACTAGGCTATCGACCAGCTAACAATGAACAATCTACTGTCTGACATATAAGCAACTATGTATCTTGTTACAGTGGTTCATGAAGTTAACTAAGGCCACAATGTAAATTCCAAACGTTCACACGCTAGTCCAGCGTTCATGTGGAATACTCACATTAAACTCGGCTTCATAAAAAACTTGAAAAGCATAATTTAAGCAATTTTATACATCTCAATGATTCATAGAACATAACAAACATATACTAGTTCACGGCAAAAGACAAAGTTGTGAGAAGGTTTACAAATCAGGAAAAAACAAGCAAGGCTTCTCTGAGCAAAGGGCCTCCCAGCAGGCTTAAATTTCCTGGAGTTCACTCTAGTTTTTTCTTGTTGCCACCATCCAGGGTTTGGTTCTCTCATTCCACAATAACCAATTATAATTGCGTTCTCAGCTGGAATGCTGAACTGAACCATGCAGTGTACTGACCAGCTGAAATTCTTGTGCATTCCACTAAATTTAAGCACCGCTATTTGCAGAAATAAGCAGACCACAATGCCTCTTGTCCGCCCACCTATCCGAAAAACCACCATGCAGTCGTTCCAGCTAGTCCTTGGTCCATGCATGAACTGGTAGAAAGTGCATCCCGGACTAGGATGCAGTTGTTTTTGCTCGTCTCTGCACTGCAATCAGGAAGTGAAATGTACGAATCAACTTCTTTTAGATTGTGCTGGTCATTCTACCTAGTTACTACCAATGTAGGAATACCTGGAACACTGGTGGTTAGAGGACGGCAGCTAGGAATAGCTATCTCATTTTTGTGCAGTTGTACTAAAACCGAGGTGTGTACTTTTGATTGCGTAGACAAGAAACGATATGGAGACAGACATCCCTGTTTGCGCAAATATGAAATATGGTTATTTAAATAGTGACAAATATTTGTAGTGGCGTATGATTAACAACAACATCTATTGTGTTATAATTGGCACTAGATTGACAGTATGAAAGTGCCCTTAAGTAAGTAGCATCACATCACATCAACACTTCCACTAGATTAACATGCAAAACAATAGCATTAGTATTACTGTCATGAGAGTAGCACATGGTCAGTAAATGTGCAATCAAATTTGTAAAGTTCCACTAGGATGAAGCAATGTTAGCGGTGTGAGATTTAAGTGTAACTGCAAAAACACAATTCCTGTGAAATAAAGCAAGACAAAAGCACTTCATAAAATGGTGGTGGCATTGCTTCAATTTATCGACAGCACTAGACCATTACTTATAGTGACATTAGGTGGCATTGCTTAATGCTTCATGTGATTTTACATTAACGGTAGCGATATGGGCTTAGGGACAGTAGGGGCATAAAGTGGTGAGGCAGATGTGGTTGCCGAGAGCGGGAAAAAGTCAGCCAGCATGTCTGCGTTTGTCCCAATTTTTATCTCCTCGGCGACATTTTCCTATGTGAGCACAGGAAATCTAGACCTGCTCATTCTCATTTGCATTGTCCCCCAACACCTGTCACTTTCTTTCCGTTTTCAACCAAGAGACAGGCCACTTCCCCCTACCCTTCACCATCCACTATGCTTTCTTCGCCTTATCAACCAAGAGACCAGTCGGGTAGCTAGTATCTACTACTTTCCCCCGTTTCCTCTTAGAACCAAGTCCTAGATTCATGCTACAACTTTCCCACTTTCTTCCCTGTTTGAACCAACTCTTAGAGTCGACTGTATGAACTAGCTTTACCTCCAATAATAGTAAAAGTCTAGGTGGCTTTGGAACAGCGGACGGAAGTAGAAAAAGATCCACACGAAGCCAAGTGGGGAGCTGGGGTAGTAGAGCAAGGCATGTTTCGAAGGAATATATACCTGAGGGTCGTCGGCATGTGGCAAAGATGGCATTGGGAGGCCGTATCTTGGCCACAATACCGTAGGGAGGAAGAAGGGGTCAGAGGCCCTCCCGAGCCGGCGCTTTCTCAGAGAGAATGGCACCGCCGCTGATCGGGACGCGCGGGCAGTCGTTGGTCTCCTCCCTCACCGCCGACGACAGCGTGAACGATGCACCTACACCCCTACCCCGGTCGAGGTTGTCTGGCCGGATTTGTAACCAGCCGTGAGCAGAGAGAGAGTGTGGCCACCTATGTCTTGCTTAGATCTGGAGAGCATGAGAGAGTGAAAGAGAGGAACCCTAGTAAAGCAAGCGCTAAGTCTCCTCCTTATATATATAGCGGAGTGATTTTGTTGTACCATCTTCAAAAAAATGCGCTCCTACGTGTACCCGCGAGTCGGTGTGAGAGAACTAGTGCGTGCGTGCACCACTTCTCTTCGTGAGTGTACAATATATTATGCCCAAAGAACGTTCGCCACAAGAGTAATAGTATAGGTGTGTGATGTGTGATCTAAAATAAAATATGCGCGACGTCTTTTGTATTTTAGAAGTTCTGAGGGTAGGGAGTGAAGAGCACATATGTGTGTGACGTCCACCTACACATAGACAGTGGGTGCGAGAGGACTCGGGAAAGTCGTGACTCGTGAGGGTGCATGTGTGTGCGTGAGAGAGAGGGGCCACGTATCAATGCCATGCATGTGTCCGTAAATCATTATCCAACAAACGTTCGCCACAAGCCTTTTCCTGATGAACGCCGTAAGAACCGTTAGATCGGCATCCAATAGTGTCAGTTTTGCCATGCCATTTAACAGACCAACCACTCCTCCTACACACAAATCTTCCACGTGAGTGTTAGCAACTGCCGTATGCTCCCTCTGTTCCAAAATGTAGTGCATATAGCTTTATTGAAAATTTGAACCTCGCAAACTTTTACTGAGTTTTCGTGTACCAAATTGCACATATAGAATACCTAATATATATCATTTAATTCATCTTCTAGTGGTAACTATAAAGATGGGGGAGGAGTCTACAAAGAAAAACCATCATATCACCTACATCAATTTCAACCATCCTTTGGTGTGGAGGAATATCATAGGAACTCTATATGATATGATTTTGTAGGACCTTGAAGTATGTCTAGAGGGGGGTGATTAGACTACTTAACCAATTAAAACTTAACCTTTTCCCAATTTTAGAGTTTGGCAGATTTTAGCTACTTTACGACAAGTCAAGCAATCATCACACTATTCAAGCAAGCATGCAAAGAGTATATAGGCAGCGGAAATTAAAGCATGCAACTTGCAAGAAAGTGAAGGGAAGGGTTTGGAGGATTCGAACGCAATTGGAGACACGAATGTTTTTGGCATGGTTCCGATAGGTGCTGCTATCGTACATCCACGTTGATGGAGACTTCAACCCACGAAGGGTAACGGTTGCGCGAGTCCACGGAGGTCTCCACCCAAGAAGGGTCCACGAAGAAGCAACCTTGTCTATCCCACCATGGCCGTCGCCCACGAAGGACTTGCCTCACTAGCAGTAGATCTTCACGAAGTAGGTGATCTCCTTGCCCTTACAAACTCCTTGGTTCAACTCCACAATCTTGTCGGAGGCTCCCAAGTGACACCTAGCCAATCTAGGAGACACCACTCTCCAAGAAGTAACAAATGGTGCGTTGATGATGAACTCCTTGCTCTTGTGCTTCAAATGATAGTCTCCCCAACACTCAACTCTCTCTCATAGGTTTTGGATCTGGTGGAAAGAAGATTTGAGTGGAAAGCAACTTGGGGAAGGCTAGAGATCAAGATTCGTATGGTAGGAATGGAATATCTTGGCCTCAACACATTAGTAGGTGGTTCTCTCTCAGAAATGGTAAGTTGGAAGTGTAGGTTTCTTCTGATGGCTCTCTCCATGAATGAAGAGGAGGCGGAGGGGTATTTATAGCCCCAACACAAAATCTAACCGTTACACACAATTTACCAAAGTCGGTGGGACCGATTCAGAATACTCGGTCGGACCGATTTAGTAAACCTAGTGACCGTTAGTGATTTTCGGTGGGACTGACATGCAACTCGGTGAGACCGATTCGGTTAGGGTTAGGGCATAACGTAATCTCGGTAAGACCGATTACACAAACTCGGTGAGACCGATTTGGTAATAAGCTTTCCAGAGAGTTGGTCAGGTAAACTCGGTGGGACCGATTTGCTCTTTTAGGTGAGACCGAAATGTTACAAAAGGGAAACAGAGAGTTTACATTGCAATCTCGGTGGGACCGATCGCTCACTTCGGTTTGACCGAAACGTTATGAAGGGAAACAAAGAGATTACAATCCCATCTCGATGAGACCGAGATCCCTATCAGTATGACCGATTTGCTTAGGGTTTGTGGCAGTGGCTATGAATTTTGGAATCGGTGGCGCCGGATAGGAAGAATCGGTGTGACCGATTTTGGCTTTAGGTTTAGGTCATTTGTGGATGTGGGAAAGTAGCTGAGGGTTTTCGAGCATATCACTAAGCACATGAAGCAAGAGGCTCATTAAGCAACACCTCATCCCTCCTTGATAGTATTGGCTTTTCCTATAGACTCAATGTGATCTTGGATCACTAAAATATAAAATGAAGAGTCTTGGGCTTTTGAGCTTGAGCCAATCCTTTGTCCTTAGTATTTTGAGGGATCCACTTTCATCATCCATGCCATGCCATTCATTGAGCTTTCCTGAAATAATAGTCTTGGAATAGCATTAGCTCAATGAGCTATATGTTGTTATGAATTACCAAAACCACCTAGGGATAGTTGCACTTTCAATCTCCCCCTTTTTGGTAATTGATGAAAACATATAGATCAAAGCTTCGACAAATGATAATAATATTGAATAACATCGTCGCTTTGAGAAGTATGTGATAAGCAAGAGCTCCCCCTAAATTTGTGCATAGTTTAAGATTTGCTTTGGCCTGCAAATGCACAATGAATTAGGTTCATGGGTTACTCTTCCATGTCACATACATCTTGGTGGAGTGCTCAAAATAATAAATATTGAATACATGCACTCATCACCAAGCAACGTGAATGATCACATAGGATAGATAAGATAATATCATCAAACATGCATAAGTGTACCTTATGATCAAACACATGATCATCAATGTCTCACAAGCATAGTATCACAAGCAATCAAAAGCAAACAAGTTTAACCACCAAATAAAGCAAGAAAGAACAAAAGCAACACTCTCTCTCTCTCGAAGCCTATGATCTATACATTTTTCTCCCCCTTTGGGAACAAGTTACCAAAAAGTTCATAGAAAATGCATAGTGCTATATCGACTCTCAGGCTTGATCTTCAGGTGGTGGTGTTCGGATAACTCCAAGGACGAAGGTTTCAGTTGAAGTAGAGGGTGCTGGAGTTGATGCTGGAGCTGGTTGCACTGGAGCTGAAGGGGCTATAGCTGGTGCTGAAGATGTTGCTCTAGTGTCTGTCACAGGCACTGCAACTGACCTCTGGGCTCTAGGCACTCTGGCAAACACATTTGTGGTAGTCTTGCCCTGCCTCTCCTGCATGTCATCCTGCAGCTGCTCTACCACTGACTGAATCTCAGTTATTTTGACATCAAGGTCATGGAATTTGAGATCCATGATTCTCTCCAGGCTCTCCTGATTTTGAGTGAGGGTGGCCAGTCCCTTCTCAATCCTCAGTGTTGATGCTATCAAGTAACCAAGTTGCTCCTGCTTGTTCTTCAAGAAATATTCAGATGCCTCCTCTTGATTTGGCATCTTGGCAGCCTTCTCCTTCTTCTCCGAGCTTGAACTGATGATGGATCATTCTCATTCATAACAACCTCATTGTCCTCAAAGTCTGGATAAAGTGGAAAATGTTCCTTATCCAATTGATATTTCCCTGTGCCCATCTTTGAGTTTATCAACTCCTGAATCTGAGGTGCATATCCACAGCTCCTCTTCTGATCTACTGCAGTCCTCTTAATGGTTTCAATCATAAGGCTCATTACTTTGAACTTTTGTGGCACATCAAACACATGCAACATGTTGATGGCATGTCCTCTGATCATGTTGTGGTCACAAGACTTAGGCAACAAGGTATGCCTTAGGATCCAATTGATAGTTGGCAGCCCTGACAGCAGAAAGTGGACTGATCCAAACTTATGTGTCTCAACAGCCTTGTCTGGGATCTCCTTGTACATGTGTGCCATGGAATTGTGATCCATCTTCTTCTTTGCATAAATGTCCAGGTCATCCTCATTTTCCTTTGGGGCATTTATCAGACTTTCCCATTCTTCAACAGTGGATTGGTACCTTGTACCTTCAGACATCCAAACAATTCTTCCATCTGGATAAAAGTGTGTTGTGGAGTAGAATTGCATGATAAGTTCATCATTCCAGTGAGTGAGCTTTTGCCCAACAAAATCAGCAACTCCACAAGCCACAAAGCTATCTTGCACTCCAGGATAGTGCTCTTCATTGTCCTTGATGTAGGTCCAGTCGACCCACCTCATGTCACAAACTATGGGCTCCTTATCCAGCAGAATTGTCTCATAGAAGTCCTGTTGTTCCTTTGTATGGAACCTGTAGTCAACAACAGTTCTTCTCCTTGAGGCATATGGATCCTACGTCCTCCATAGCCTCAACCCTGAGTCCTTCCTGATCCTCATGTCCTTAGCCACAGGATGGACATCATTGTGGTCTGGTGTCTTGGGCCTGAGCTTCCTTAGGACCTGTCCTTCTTCATCTTCTTCTTCAGCAACATTTGGCACTGGGGCCTTGTTCTTCTCAGCAGCTGAAATACCCCTAGTATTCCTCTTTGGTATAAGCTTGGCCTTGGAGGCAGCTTTGGGTGCTTCCTTGCGCTTTGATGTTGCAGCCCCTAATCTTATAGCATCACCCATAAGCTTTGGTGCCTGAGGTGCTGGTGCAGCAACTTCTTCTTCCTCTTCAGAATCTCTTCTCATAGAGGGCTTTCCAAGAACCTGGGCAGTTGTGGTTCTTGCTCTCTTCTTTTTCTTGTCCTGAGCACCTTCATCCTCTGATTCTATGGTGAACTTCATAGTCTCTCTAGTGGGAACTTTCTTGGGTTTGGAAGAAGTGACTTCCTTTTCAGGTGCCTCTTTGGGTTCAGTCTGTTCTGGCACTTGAGTGGACCTTCTGGCTTTGGGCATTGGTGTCCTCTTGGTATGAACTTTCTTGTTGAGGCCTGGCTTTGTATTCTTTGCTGAGCCATATTCCTTCTTGAGCACTACTTTCTTGGAAGTAGCCTCATCTTCTTCAGCTTTATAGTCCTCATCCTCTGAGTCTGAAGTTCTCTTCCTCCTTTGCCTGGTAGCACCCTTAGGCAGGTTGCTAGGAGTGCTTCTGCTCCCTTTATTTGTACTTGAGGGACTAGTGCCCTTGCTCATGTCAATCTGCTCTTCTGACCTGTTCTGGCTGTTACTTTGGTCTGACATGCTGCAAACATTGACTGCTGACCCTGCGAAGAGTTGTAGATGAGATAGAATAGATGAGCATCACAAAATGCAGAGATTTTTGCAAAAGAATGATTCAAAAATTCAGTTTTAGTTTTCACAGAAAGCATTTCGGATCAACCGATTTTCTAACTCGGTGATACCGAAGCAGTTTTGGAACCTAAACTGATGATCTCGGTTGGACTGAGTCACAGTTCGGTGGCACCGAGACTGCTAGGGTTTCACAAAGTCCTAAAATCGGTCGCACCGATTAGTAATTCTCGGTCAGACTGAGAGTCACTAGTGCAATGGCATAAGTCAAATCGGTGAGACCGAGTTTTTCAACTCGGTGGGTCCGAGATGGTTTTGGTGGAAACCTAACCCTAAAATTTTGAATCCCATCTAATCTACCGACTACATTGAGTGGATAGGATTGTTTCAATCGTGGCAAGATTCAATGAGAACACAATGTGCTAGGAATCAGATGAGGATAGCACAATGATCGAGTCCATACCCTAGCTTGGCGATGAACTCGCTACGGCGACAACGGCGGGGGCGAAATCCGTTGACGGCGGCGGAGACCAGCGACGGGAGGTTGATGGCGATGAGGAGACGATCCGGAGACCTTTGAAGGCAGAGCGAGCTATTGCGCGGGCGAAGGGGTTCGCAGAAATTTCCAAAATTTTGCCCGTGACTATATATAGCCCGACCCTGTCGGTGTGACCGAGTGGAACAACTCGGTCGCACCGAGATGCATAACTGTGTACAGTTACAGCAAATCGGTGTGACCGAAAAGTTCAAATCGGTTGCATCGAGATTGAAAACTCAGATCAACCTAATGATCTCGGTAGGACCGAAATGGAGGAATCGGTCAGACCGAGAGTCACAAAGAGGTTTTGGAAGTTTAAGTCTATGACGAATCAGGGACTCCGAGTGCTCCTCACACAGAGTGGTTCGAATCTGACTTGATGAAATTTTGTGATGTAGCATGAATAGAGTTTGAGATGAGGAAAGCATAGATAGCTAGAGAAGGTTCTTAGGCATTCTTGTCCATCCACTTGGCAAAAATAAAAGAAGCCAAACAATCAAACAACAAGTGGATGTCCTTGAATGAGTAAAATATGCACCAACATGCTCACACAATAAGATGGCAAATGAAATATGTGGCAAAACATGCACAACCAATTCTAGCATCTATCAAACAATTGGCGATGACTAGGTCATCTATATATGAGTATATTGACTTAGGAGTCAAATGAGAACATTTGATCATAGGTCATACTCATCGTTTAAGCTCAAGTGGGGTTACCACTTTTACATAATGCATTGATGTGTTCACACCATTAGAGTTGCTTTGACTCAATTCTTAGAGTTAAGCTCCCCCTAGATGTGAGATCCCCCTTAGAGGGATGAAGTAACCTTGGGTTTTGTCGATGATGACTTTATGTAGGTGTTGAAGATGTGGATGCTCAATGTTGATGTAGATCATTCGGAGCAATCCTTTGGAGTGAGTTGCACTTTCAACTTACCTACATGGGTTAGTCCCACAAGGAACAAACAAGAATATCCATAGACATAGAGTGATGCACACACAAGATGATGTCCATGAAATCATTAGGTTACCTTGTCCCTTGCCTTACCAACATGAGGGTTTGTGACTCCTTGAACTAGTGCAAGATGTGGAAGTTGATTGCACTTGTTCTTTCCATAATGATATGAGTGAAGAATGTTGGCGGAGTCACCCTCAAGAACTCTCTAGTTCTTCTTCTTCGGGATCCACATCATCTTGATGGTAATCCTTGGAGTTGTAGTTGTACTTGATGAAGTAGAACTTGACGTAGTCTTGGGAACCCACTTGAACGAGGCCTTAGGTGCTTCTTCAAATGCATCAATCTCTTCTTGAAGCTTGTCCTTGCCTTTGTTCTTGTGGTATTGTGGTGGAAGATCATCTTGTGCTTGTGTTCCCTTGAAGGAAGTAGGATCATAATTCTCTTGTTGAGGAACAAACTTCATCTTGGGGTATTGATCTTCTTCCAACTCAACTCCATTCGCATTGAACTTTCGTTCAAAACCAACACCTTGATTCTTCCGGTGCCTTCCTTGCTTGCGTACAATTTCCTCGAATTGCTTACTCCCTGCAAGGCTCTTGTAAACACCTTTCTCTATAATTCCCTTCAATAAGCTATTTTCTTGCTCAAGTGTAACTTGGCTAAGAGAATCATTAGTGGAATCAAGAGAACTACTAGAAGCAACAATATTAGATTTGACATTATTATTGTTACCACTAGAGGAAGTATCTTTCTTTTACTTGTTACTAGACTTGACTTGAGGCATGTAATTAGATAAGAGTAAATGCTTGGCAATGTAAGAAGAACTTTTCTTACGGAGATCATCATTGATTTCTTTTAAGAACTCATGCTCTTGCTCAAGATTGAGCTTTTCAAAGCGTAACTTCTCATGAGCCCTTAAAAGTTCACGATGATCTTCGAAGATAGTTTCATGAGCTAACTTAAGAGTGTTTAGTTCTTTAGTTAGAAGCTCAATCTTACCCTTATCATTGTCATTCATTTTATCTTGATTAGCATGATTAATTGACATTTCATCATAGTATTCATCACTAGAGTTGTCAACAAGTAAATCATCATCCACAAGCAAGTCATCTTCATCACTATTGAAATCAACATACTCAGGATGTGTTACCTTTGGACCTTTGTCCATGAAGCATCTTCCAATTCCTTCATTTGGTGAATCAAATATGTCGTAGGAGTTGGTTAACACAAGTGCTAGACCAGCAACACCTTCATCTTGAGTATATTCGGAGTCGGGGTGATAGCTTCTCTCGGAGTGATTGTCGGAGTCGGAGCCGGAAACCCATTCACCAACATGAGCTTGATTTCTTCGTTTTGTGTAGCTCCTTGATGACTTGTCCTTCCTTTTCGAATCCTTGCTTCTCCGTGAGGGTCTTCGTTCAGAACGATCATCTCTACTCCTCCTCTCTCTTGGTGGTGATTCTTCTCTTTTGCTTCTTCTTCCAGGAAAATCTTCTCTTCTTTTGTAGGGTGCCGTACACTCATTGGAATAGTGTCTGGGTCTCCCACAATTGTTGCAATTTCGCTCTCGGCTAGAAGATCTTTTGTCATTGTAAGACCTTGACTTGGAGCTTCTTTCTTTGCTTCTACTCTTGTAGAATTTGTTGAAGTTCTTCACCATTAAGCTCAATTCTTCATTGAAGGTTTGATTCTCACTTGATGATGTGGGGGCTTCACTTGAGGCTTCGTAAGCACCACTTGACTTGTTGTGAAGTTCCTCCTTATCCTTGAGTGACATCTCATGAGCAACAATTCTTCCAATGACTTCCTTGGCTTGAGATCTTTGTAGTTTGGCATCATCTGGATCAATGTGCACACGGTATCATACTTTACATCCAATTCTCTTAGAATCTTCTTGATGATGAATTTGTCGGTTATCTCTTCACTCCCTAAGCCGGCAATCTCATTTGTGATAAGAGCAAGCCTAGAGTATATTTCAGCGACACCTTCACCATCCTTCATTTTGAACTTGTCAAGCTAACTTTGGAGCACATCCAACTTGGATTCCTTGACGGATTCAGTACCTTCATGCATATCAATCAAAGTATCCCAAATTTCCTTTGCATTCTCAAGACGGCTGATTTTGTTGAATTCTTCGGGGCACAATCTGTTGAAGATGATATCACAAGCTTGAGTGTTGTATTGCAGCATCTTCAATTCTTCCGCATTAGCTTCACGGTTCGGTTCTCTCCCATCAAAGAATTCACCTTGCAAGCCAGTACAAATAATTGCCCAAATGGCGGGGTTATGTCTGAGAATATGCATTTTCATCTTATGCTTCCAACTAGCAAAATTAGTACCATCAAAGTAAGGACCTCTACGGTGATAATTTCCCTCGCCAGACGCCATACTCTCCTAGGTTTTGAAACCAAGGCTATGACCACCAAAAGCTATGGAAATCAAAGCAAATGGAGACCAAAGCTCTGATACCACTTGTAGGACCTTGAAGTATGTCTAGAGGGGGGTGATTAGACTACTTGACCAAGTAAAACTTAACCTTTTCCCATATTTAGAGTTTGGCAGATTTTAGCTACTTTAGGAAAAGTCAAGCAATCATCACACTATTCAAGCAAGCATGCAAAGAGTATATAGGCAGCGGAAATTAAAGCATGCAACTTGCAAGAAAGTGAAGGGAAGGGTTTGGAGGATTCAAACGCAATTGGAGACACAAATGTTTTTGGCGTGGTTCCGATAGGTGGTGCTATCGTACATCCATGTTGATGGAGACTTCAATCCACGAAGGGTAACGGTTGCGCGAGTCCACGGAGGGCTCCACCCACGAAGGGTCCACGAAGAAGCAACCTTGTCTGTCCCACCATGGTCGTCGCCCACGAAGGACTTGCCTCACTAGCGGTAGATCTTCACGAAGTAGGCGATCTACTTGCCCTTACAAACTCGTTGGTTCAACTCCACAATCTTGTCGGAGGCTCCCAAGTGACACCTAGCCAATCTAGGAGACACCACTCTCCAAGAAGTAACAAATAGTGCGTTGATGATGAACTTCTTGCTCTTGTGCTTCAAATGATAGTCTCCCCAACACTCAACTCTCTCTCATAGGTTTTGGATCTGGTGGAAAGAAGATTCGAGTGGAAAGCAACTTGGGGAAGGCTAGAGATCAAGATTCATATGGTAGGAATGGAATATCTTGGCCTCAACACATGTGTAGGTGGTTCTCTCTCAGAAATGGTAAGTTGGAAGTGTAGGTTTCTTCTGATGGCTCTCTCCACGAATGAAGAGGAGGTTGAGGGGTATTTATAGCCTCCACACAAAATCTAACCGTTACACACTATTTACCAAACTCGGTGGGACCGATTCAGAAGACTCGGTCGGACCGATTTAGTAAACCTAGTGACCGTTAGTGATTTTCGGTGGGACTGACATGCAACTCGGTGAGACCGATTCGGTTAGGGTTAGGGCATAACGTAATCTCGGTAAGACGATTACACAAACTCGTTGAGACCGATTTGGTAATAAGCTTTCTCGAGAGTTGGTCAGGTAAACTCCGTGGGACCGATTTGCTCTTTTCGGTGAGACCAAAATGTTACAAAAGGGAAACAGAGAGTTTACATTGCAATCTCGGTGGGACCGATCGCTCACTTCGGTTTGACCGAAACGTTTCGAAGGGAAATAGAGAGATTACAATCCCGTCTCTGTGAGACCGAGATCCCTATCGGTATGACCGATTTGCTTAGGGTTTGTGGCAGTGGCTATGAATTTTGGAATCGGTGACGCCGTATAGGAAGAATCAGTGTGACCGATTTTGGCTTTAGGTTTAGGTCATTTGTGGATGTGGGAAAGTAGCTGAGGGTTTTGGAGCATATCACTAAGCACATGAGGCAAGAGGCTCATTAAGCAACACCTCATCCCTCCTTGATAGTATTGGCTTTTCCTATAGACTCAATGTGATCTTGGATCACTAAAATATAAAATGAAGAGTCTTGGGCTTTTGAGCTTGAGCCAATCCTTTGTCCTTAGTATTTTGAGGGATCCACTTTCATCATCCATGCCATGCCATTCATTGAGCTTTCCTGAAATAATAGTCTTGGAATAGCATTAGCTCAATGAGCTATATGTTGTTATGAATTACCAAAACCACCTAGGGATAGTTGCACTTTAAAATTTTTATAGGATTTTTTCCTTTAGCGCCAATTAGTTCATAGGAATAGATTCATACACTCCACATTTCAAAGGAAATAACGTGATATCATTTTTATAGCTTTAGATCCACTTGGTTCATATGAATGGATTCCTATACTCCCATAATTTCAAAGGAAAATAAACATTAGCGTATATTCAATATAAAAGTTCCTATTATATGAACCAAATGACATCTCTTTTCTAATCCCTCCTCATAGGAATTGACATACATGTCATCTCTAGATTCAATAGAAAAGTTCCTATGGTGTGAACCAAATGACATCTCTTTTCCAATCCCTACTCATAGGAATTGAGATACTCCATGTCATCTCTTTCCCTACAACTTCCATGTATACATCTTCTATTCCTAAAATAGCTAGTACAACCCACTACTAGCTTTTTTCCAAGACATGCAACTATAGCAGAAGAACTATATAGTGTGCGAATAACTTTGAAAGATAGTCGCTCGATGAAGCTAATCAGGCGGTGCAGAGATGGCAAATCCGAGCACTACTGGCCGTTGGATATCATCAACATTCCACCAGATTCTGCCACATGTAAAATTTAGAAGACTCCATGGTTGAACTTAAGCATAATGCACACACCTCAAAACACAAGCATTTCTCCTTTGTTCTAGAATCTTCCGTATCATAATTGCCCAATTTTTTTCTAAATGAATTGCCATTATTTGTTTTTTACTTTTATGCTTTACAATGCACAACCCCATGAATCTTAACATTTTTATAAAACTAATTGAATTTTAATGAGATGAACTATAAGAACTAAATGAACATCTACATCATGCATATATGACTCAAAGCTTTACATGCTATAGTGTGTATTTATTCATAATCTAGTTTCCAAATCTCATGCATTCAATGCATGTGTGCCTTACTAGTTTTGAGTAGAGTAGCCAATTTCACGCGGTCGCGGGTATATCAAAATGCAGGGCACATGCATCATTGCCTTTCGGTCGATCCTACGTCCATAGTTTTCTGTACGTATATCTCCACTGGTCCCCAAACCCAAAATGTTGCCTCGTTCCGGTAAAACCAAGGGGCCCATACATATTTAAGGCATCGACTTGAACTCAATCCCTCTCCCATTTACTACGACGTGGCCCCGCACGCCATAGTACTCCTACAAACCCTACCGCCGCACGCATCATCGGTTTTCTTCAAGAGGGAGAGGGAGAAAGTGGATTTGTAGTGGAGGCGCTTTCAAAAAAAGGATTTGTAGTGGAGACCCCTACCCTAGGGTGCCCTACGTAGCTGTCGCATGCATCATTGGTTTTCTCTTTTCTTTATGCTCTTGCGCCCTAGAGTGAAATGATGGTTGCTTCGTCCGTCCAGCTTAATGTGGGAAAGGCGGGACCCCGCATCGCTCATTTTCTACTACTACGGCGCTACGACCAGGGTGCCTCCAATTCCAACCGCTGCTCCGAACTGTAATTTGGTGCATCGCACGTGGAACAAGACGGTGGATGAGCCACATGTCGGCCAAAGGGGTCCTGTTAAGTGTGTCGCCATTTGGTGTGTGGACTGACCCTGCTTGAGTTGCTACACCAACACGACATGAGCAGCTTACCACTTTGCTTTGCTACTTGGTGAATCCCGACTATATTGATTTAAAAAGATACGTACTATACTACCCTCTCCGTCTCGGTTTATAGGGTGTGCACATAGTTCTAGGTCATCCATTTGACTAACTAAATATGAGTTACTATGTCACAAAAAGTATATCATTGGATTCTTAAGAGGATGTAGTTTCTAAACATATACTGTTCATCACATATATAGACAATTAAATTCTCAACCTAGAACGACGTGCATGCCATGTAAACCGATACAGAGGAAGTAGTAAAAATGAGGTGATTTTACGGAGTGATGGGATGGGAGGCATGGCATGTCATGCGGTCCCACGTGTCATGATGTACCAAATTACAGTGGTTTGAGATGATGGCGAACCAAAGTGTGAAATAATGGTTGCTTTGTCCGTCTGGGAACGTGCGGCATTGTGATTTGACGTCTCATTGCTCATTATTACTACTGGGATGGTATGACTGGGTGTGTCCCCCTGCTGTTATGCACTGTTATTTGGTGCTTGACACGTTGACCCGGTTGCTATATGTCCCACATGTCAATGATAGGAAGTACATAATTCATGAAAGCGAGCGTTGACGGAGGAGTACAAGACACGGCTTGGTTTTCTCTACTTCGCGCGATCCATCGATACAAACCCGGACAAAAAAAGGCAAGGGCGGGTCTTTTCCCATGCGGCAGGCAGGAGTGTTTGGCATAGTCTATTCGAGGCAAGGAGGCCGGAAGGGAAACATGCAAATAAAGGTTGAGCGACTTAGTTTTGGGAAAATCTGATTTTATGGAGTACGTACCCACTAGGGTTTATAGGGCTCATCTAAAAAATTATGTTTTTTCGTTTATTAAGTCTCAATTCTTCTAGTAGTAGGAGTACCATCACATGTTGGATTTTGAGGTGCGTTAACTCACCCGATGCAAGCAGTGTCAAAAGAAAACTCACCAATGCATGTAGAAGTTCATGGGAATTTAGTGGTCATGCATGCATTCGTTCTAATTAATGCCTCGGTAAACATAACTTCTTGAGAAAAATGAGAGTACTAATTACTTGTGCAAACTACGAAATTAATTCCACCACTCACCGTCTACCTTGCTTGGAGAGATTTTGAAATTGAGCCATAAACTGGAAAGGAGGGAGTAGTAACTTTTGTCTCGATTACTATTTGTGGCCTTGTATAGATGCAAAACATTTTTTTATAGTGGCCTTGTAAAGTAAATGGAGGGAGTAGTAAAGGACATACTATATTCCAAACAATATGATAATCTCTCTAACAAAGGTAGGGACGAGGAGTAAACGGAGGGAGGATTAAAGTTTTCTCCTCGTCCTGTGAGCCACCTCGTGCGTGGGCGAGGGAGCGGGCGTAAGGTGTACAGTACTAGTAAGGAAGCTTCACCTCATCCTGCGAGCCACCGCGCCCATGGGCGGGGGAGACGACATACTAAGCAAGCTTCTCCTTGTTCTACGAGTTGATGGGACACATCAAAAGTACTCCAGTATGTAGAGCCTTGCCTCTAAGGTAGGCCCCACATGGTTTGCCTCTTTTCTAACATAACACGTCAAGTCGCAATTTGTTTGTTCAGCCGTGGTAGACGATCCTCCCTCCATCAAGTGGACAACCATAACACGTGTCAAATTACCATGTGGGCTGCCTATTCGTACAGAAATGAGCTCCATCGTGTACCCGCGCGAGTGTGGTTGGGAAAGAGACGGGAGTACGTGTGCCGTGCGTGCACCTCTTCTCTTTGTGCACGTCCCCCACCTATGTGGGTGTGTGTGAGAGAGATACAAACCTAGACATAATGCGCCGTCCATCCCCATGCCTCCGCCCAGTCCGACCACCTGTCACCACCACGCCCCACTCCTCCTCACCTTATCTCTCATCTTTCTCCCTCCATTTTTATATACAAGGCCACTATCAAAATTACAATTTGCAGATATACAAGGCCACTAAGACTAATAGATGCAATATTAATTTGTTCTCCTCATAGTACTAGCAAAGGAGGACATTAATTATCCCTTGCATCCATGTGGGAGTGTGAGCATTAGCTTGATGTGCATGAAAGAGAAGAATACACATTAATTTACACGGCAAACAAGGAAACAAGGTGGCTTGCAACATTGACTTAGAAGACATTAATTTTTGCCTTGGTACCTGTAACATGGGTTTGTGGCCTTGCATACAAAAATGGAGTCCGATAAAATTCTTGAGATACCATTTTTCTGATAAAATTCTCGAGATATCATTAGTTTTTACAAATGGGATTACTCCTGCATGGGTCAATCACAACAGGTGTTTTGTAAGAAAATGCATCTTGATGTTTCCTGCACTGCACGGTGCTATGTCTTGAGCTTGCGTTGGTTTTCCTCGAAGAGGAGATTGTGATGAAGCAATGGTAGCATAAGTATTTCCCTCAGTTTTTGAGAACAAAGTTATCAATCCAGTAGGAGGCTCCTCAAAAGTCCCACGCACCTACACAAACAAACAAAGAACTCGCAACCAACGCAAAAAAGGGGTTGTCAATCCCTTCACGGCCACATGCGAAAGTGAGATCTAATAAAGATAGTAAGATAAGATAAATATACTTTTGGTATTTTATAATATAGATGCAAAAAGTAAAGATGCAAATAAAAGTAGATTGGAAGCAAATATGATAAGAGATAGACCTGGGGGCCATAGGTTTCACTAGTGGCTTCTCTCAAGATAGCATAAGTATTACGGTGGGTGAACAAATTACTGTCGAGCAATTGATAGAAAAGCGAATAGATATGAGATTATCTAGGCATGATCATGTATATAGGCATCACGTCCGCAACAAGTAGACCGACTCCTGCCTGCATCTACTACTATTACTCCACACATCGACCGACTCCTGCCTGCATCTAGAGTATTAAGTTCATAAGAACAGAGTAACGCATTAAGCAAGATGACATGATGTAGAGGGATAAACACAAGCAATATTATATAAACACCATCTTGTTATCCTCGATGGCAACAATACAATACGGGCCTTGCAACCCTTTCTGTCACTTGGTAAGGACACCGCAAGATTGAACACAAAGCTAAGCAATTCTCCCATGGCAAGAAAGATCAATCTAGTAGGCCAAACCAAACTGATAATTCGAAGAGACTTGCAAAGATAACTCAATCATACATAAAAGAATTCAGAGAAGATTCAAATATTATTCATAGATGAACTTGATCATAAACCCACAATTCATCGGATCTCAACAAACACACCGCAAAAAGAGTTTACATCGAATAGATCTCCACAAGAGAGGGGGGAGAACATTGTATTGAGATCCAAAGAGAGAGAAGAAGCCATCTAGCTAATAACTATGGACCCATAGGTCTGTGGTAAACTACTCACAACTCATCGGAGGGGCAAGGATGTTGATGTAGAAGCCCTCCTGGTCAATTCCCCCTCCGGCAGAACGCCGGCGAAGGCTCCAAGATGGGATCTCGCGGATACAGAAGGTTACGGCGGTGGAAATTGTGTTTTGTCTGCTCCCTGGATGTTTTCGGGGTACGTAGGCTTATATAGGGGGAAGAAGTACGTCGGTGGACGCCCGAGGGGCCCACGAGACAGGGGGTGCGCCCTATAGGGGGGGCGCGCCCTCCTATCTTGTGGAGGCCTCGGGCTGCTTCTTGACTTGCACTCCAAGTCCTCTAGATCACGTTCGTTCCAAAAATCACGCTCCCGAAGGTTTCATTCCGTTTGGACTCCGTTTGATATTCCTTTTCTTCGAAATACTGAAATAGGCAAAAAAAACAGCAATACGGGCTGGGCCTCCGGTTAGTAGGTTAGTCCCAAAAATGATATAAATGTGTAAAATAAAGCCCATAAACATACAAAAGGGGTAATATAATAGCATGGAACAATCAAAAATTATAGATACGTTGGAGACGTATCAAGCATCCCCAAGCTTAATTCCTGCTCGTCCTCGAGTAGGTAAATGAGAAAAAAGAAATTTTTGACTACCTAGCATAATTCTCAATGTAATTTTCTTTATTGTGGCATGAATGTTGATATCCAAATGATAAAAAATAAAAGTTCATATTAACATGAAAATGGTGATACTTCAAGCATACTAATCAAAGTAATCATGTCTTCTCAAAATAACATGGCCAAAGAAAGTTATCCCTACAAAATCATATAGTCTGGCTGTTGCTCTATCTTCATCACACAAAGTATTTAATCATGCAAAACCCCGATGACAAGCCAAGCAATTGTTTCATACTTTAATAATATCAAACTCTTTCAACTTTCACGCAATACATGAGCGTGAGCCATGGACATAGCACTATATGTGGAATAGAATGGTGGTTGTGGAGAAGACAAAAAAGGAGAAGATAGCCTCACATCAACTAGGCGTATCAACGGGCTATGGAGATGCCCATCAATAGATATCAATGTGAGTGAGTAGGGACTGCCATGCAACGGATGCACTAGAGCTATAAATATATGAAAGCTCAACAAAAGAAATTAAGTGGGTGTGCATCCAACTTGCTTGCTCACGAAGACCTAGGGAACTTTTGAGGGAGCCCATCATTGGAATATACAAGCCAAGTTCTATAATGAAAAATTCCCACTAGTATATGAAAGTGACAACATATGGGACTCTCTATCATGAAGATCATGGTGTTATTTTGAAGCACAAGTGTGGAAAAAGAGATAGTAGCATTGTCCCTTCTCTCTTTTTCTCTCATTTTATTTTTCTTTTTTTCCTTTTTTTCTTTCTTTTTTTTCTTTGGCCTTCTTTTTCTTCTTTTCTTTTGGCCTTTCTCCTTTTTTTTTCTTTTTTTAAAGTCCGAAGTCTCATCCCGACTTGTGGGGGAATCAAAGTCTTCATCATCCTTTCCTCACTAGGACAATGCTCTAATAATGAAGATCATCACACTTTTATGGATTTACAACTCAAGAATTACAACTCAAAGCTAGAACAAGATATGACTCTATATGAATGCCTCCGGCGGTGTACCAGGATATGCAATGAATCAAGAGCGACATGTATGAAAATTATGAAGGTGGCCTTGCCACAAATACGATGTCAACTACATGATCATGCAAAAAGCAATATGACAAAAGTAATGAGTGTCATATGAACGGAACGGTGGAAAGTTGCATGGCAATATATCTCGGAATGGCTATGGAAATGCCATAATAGGTAGGTATGGTGGCTTATTTGAGGAAGGTATATGGTGGGTGTATGGTACCGGCGAAAGTTGCGCGGCACAAGAGAGGCTAGCAATGGTGGAAGGGTGAAAGGGTGCGTATAATCCATGGACTCAACATTAATCAAAAGAACTCATGTACTTGTTGCAAAAATCTAGAATTCATCAAAAACCAAAGCACTATGCGCATGCTCTTAGGGGGATAGATTGGTAGGAAAAGACCATCGCTCGTCCCCGACCACCACTCATAAGGAAGACACTCAATAAATAAAATTGTGCTCCAACTTCATCACAAAGCGGTTCACCATCCGTGCATGCTACGGGAATCACAAACTTCAACACAAGCATTCTTTAAATTCATAATCACCCAACTAGCATGACTTCAATATCATACCTCCATATCTCAAAACAATTATCAAGCATCATATTGATCATAGCCTCCAATTCTATTTCTATGATAGTTTTTATTATACCCGACTTGGATGTTCATCATTCTAGGACCAACTTAAAACCATAGCAAATACCATGCTGTTCTAAAAGACTCTCAAAAAGATATAAGTGAAGCATGAGAGACTAGAAATTTCTTCAAAATTAAGACACCACCATGCTCTAAAATATATAAGTGAAGCAATAGAGCGAAAACTATCAAGCTCAAAAGATATAAGTGAAGCACATAGAGTATTCTAGCAAATTCTAATCAAGTAGGCTTCTCCCAAAAGGTGTGTACAACAAGGATGATTGTGGTAAACTAAAAAGCAAAGACTAATATAATACACGACGCTCCAAGCAAAACACATATGGCGAATAAAAATATAGCTCCAAGTAAAGTTACCAATGAACGAAGACGAAAGAGGGGATGCCTTCCCGGGGCATCCCCAATATTAGGCTTTTGGCTATCCTTGAATATCTTGGGGTGCCTTGGGCATCCCCAAGCTTATGCTCTTGCCACTCGTTATTCCATAGTCCATGAAAGCTTTACCCAAAACTTGAAAACTTCACAACACAAAACTCAACATGAAATCTTATAAGCTCCGTTAGTGAAAGAAAACAAAACCGCCACATAAGGTACTATAATGAACTCATTATTTATTTATTTTGTTGTTAAACCTACTGTATTCCAACTTCTCTTGGTTTATAAACTATTTTAGTAGCCATAGATGCATCAAAATAGGCAAACAACACAAGAAAAACAGAATCTGTCAAAAACAGAACAGTCTGTAGCAATCTGTAACTAACGCAAACTTATGGAACTCTAAAAATCCTACCAAAATAGGAAGTCATTTACAATTTGTTTACTGATCAGCATCAAAAAGAATCAACGCAAAAGCAATTTTATGTGATTTAACAAAATTATATTCGTGCGCGCAAAGTTTCTATTTTTCATCAGAATCAAATCAACTATCATCATAGGTTATCCTATAGGTTCTACTTGGAACAAACACTAATTAAAAGATAAAAACACATCTAAACAGAAGGTACATGCAAGATTTATTACTAAACAGGAGCAAAAACAAAAAAACATAAAGAAAATTGGGTTGCCTCCCAACTAGCGCTATCGTTTAACGCCCCTAGCTAGGCATAAAAGCGAAGATAGATCTAACGAGTGCCATTTTTGGCACTAAATTCATAAGTAGCCCGCATGATAGATTCATAAGGTAATTTGACTTTCTTTCTTGGAAAGTGCTCCGTGCCTTTCCTCAATAGAAATTGGAATCTAATATTCCCTTCGTTCATATCAATAATCGCGCCAATCGTTCTAAGGAAAGGTCTACCAAGAATAATAGGGCAAGAAAGATTGCAATCTATATCAAGAACGATAAAATTCACGGGCACCAAATTTCTATTTGCAACAGTCAGCACATCATTGCTCCTTCCCATTGGCTTTTTAATGGTGGAATCCGCAAGGTGCAAATTTAAAGAGCAATCATCAAGATCATGGAAACCTAGAATATCACATAAAGTTTTCGGAATCGTGGAAACACTAGCACCCAAATCACACAAAGAAAAACACTCATGATCTTTAATTCTAATCTTTATAGTAGGTTCCCACTCATCATTAAGTTTTCTAGGTATAGAAACTTCCAAATTAAGTTTTTCATCATAAGATTGCATCAAGGCATCAACGATATGTTTGGTAAAAGCTTTATTTTGACTATAAGCATGAGGAGAATTAACAACAGATTGCAACAAGGAAATACAACCTTCTAAAGAAGAATTATCATAATCATATTCCTTGAAATCCGAGATAGTGGGTTCAATGCTATTTAAAGTTGTGACCTCTCCAATCCCACTTTTACCAAATTTAGCATCAACATCTAAAAACTCCGAATTCTTGGGACGCATTCTAGGCAAAGTTGATTCATCATCAGTCCCATAATTATCAAAATTCGTATTGCAAAACATAGATCTAATAGGAGACGCATCAATAACTTTAAGATCCTCATCATTATTTTCATGGAAACAAGAAGAACACGCTTTTATAAAGCTATCTTTTTTAGCACGCAATCTAGCGGTTCTTTCCTTGCACTCGTCAATGGAAATTCTCATTACTTTGAGAGACTCATTGATATTATGATTAGGAGGGGAAGATCTAAGTTTAAGAGAATCAACATCAAGAGAAATTCTATCAACGTTCCTAGCCAAATCATCAACTTTGAGCAATTTTCCTTCAAGCAAAGCATTAAAATACTTTTGAGAAATCATAAATCCTTTCACACTATTCTCAAAATCAGAGGGCATCTTACTAAAATTACCATAAGAATTATTGTAGTAATTTCCATAATTATTAGTGGAATTACTAGGGAACGGTCTAGCATTAAAGTTTCCTCTATAGGCATTGTTTCCAAAACTATTCCTACCAACAAAATTCACATACATAGATTCATTATTATTCTGAAACAAAGAAGACAAAGGCATATCATTGGGATCAAGAGGAGTATTTTTAGTAGCAAACAATTTCATAAGTTCATCCATCTTTCCACTCAAAACATTGATTTCTTCTATAGCATGCACTTTTTTACTAGAAGATCTTTCGGTGTGCCATTGAGAATAATTAGCCTTAATGTTATCAAGAAGTTTTGTAGCATCTCCTAACGTTATTTCCATAAATGTGCCTCCCGCGGCCGAATCTAAGAGATTTCAAAGTTCAAACCGGCATAAAAATTTTGTATGATCATCCATAAATTCAAGCCATGAGTAGGGCAATTGCGAAGCATCAATTTCATTATTTCCCAAGATTGTACAACATGCTCATGATCAGGTTGTTTATAATTCATAATATCGTTCCTAAGAGTGATAATCTTAGCGGGAGGAAAATATTAGAGATAAAAGCATCTTTGCACTTGTTCCAAGAATCAATACGATTTTTAGGCAAAGAAGAAAACCGAACTTTAGCACGATCTCTAAGTGAAAACGGAAATAACTTCAATTTGAAAATATTGTTATCCGTATCTTTCTTCTTTTGCATATCACACAAATCAACAAAGTTGTTTAGATGAGTAGCGGCATCTTCACAAGGAAGGCCGGCGAATTGATCTTTCATAACAAGACTCAGCAAAGCAGTATTGATTTCACAAGACTCAACATCATTAAGAGGAGCAATCGGAGTACTAAGGAAATCATTATTATTGGTATTCGAGAAATCACACAATTTGGTATTATCTTGCGCCATGGCAACAAGTAATCCAACACACAAGCAAATAGAAAAAGGCAAGCGAAAGAGAGGAGGAGATTGGGAAAGAGAGAGGGCGAATAAAACGGCAAGGGTGAAGTGGGGGAGAGGAAAACGAGAGGCAAATAGCAAATAATGTAAATGCGAGGGAGATGGGTTTGTGATGGGTACTTGGTATGTCATGACTTGAGCGAAGACCTCCCCGGCAACGGCACCATAAATCCTTCTTGCTATGTTTTGAGCTTGCGTTCGTTTTCCTCGAAGAGGAGAGGGTGATGCAGCAATAGTAGTGTAAGTATTTCCCTCAGTTTTTGAGAACCAAGGTATCAATCTAGTAGGAGGCTCCTCAAAAGTCCCACGCACCTACATAAACAAACAAAGAACTCGCAACCAACGCAATAAAGGGGTTGTCAATCCCTTCACGGCCACTTGCGAAAGTGAGATCTAATAAAGATAGTAAGATAAGATAAATATATTTTTGGTATTTTGTAATATAGATGCAAAAAGTAAAGATGCAAATATAAGTAGATTGGAAGCAAATATGATAAGAGATAGACCCAGGGGCCATATGTTTCACTAGTGGCTTCTCTCAAGATAGCATAAGTATTACGGTGGGTGAACAAATTACTGTCTATCAATTGATAGAAAAGCGAATAGTTATGAGATTATCTAGGCATGATCATGTATATAGGCATCACGTCCGCAACAAGTGGACCGACTCCTGCCTGCATCTACTACTATTACTCCACACATCGACTGACTCCTGCCTGCATCTAGAGTATTAAGTTCATAAGAACAGAGTAACACATTAATCAAGATGACACGATGTAGAGGGATAAACTCAAGCAATATGATATAAACCCCATCTAGTTATCCTCGATGGCAACAATACAATACGTGCCTTGCAACCCTTTCTGTCACTGGGTAAGGACACCGCAAGATTGAACACAAAGCTAAGCACTTCTCCCATGGCAAGAAAGATCAATCTAGTAGGCCAAACCAAACTGATAATTCGAAGAGACTTGCAAAGATAACTCAATCATACATAAAAGAATTCAGAGAAGATTCAAATATTATTCATAGATAAACTTGATCATAAACCCACAATTCATCGGATCTCGACAAACACACCGCAAAAAGAGTTTACATCGAATAGATCTCCACAAGAGAGGGGGAGAACATTGTATTGAGATCCAAAGAGAGAGAACAAACCATCTAGCTAATAACTATGGACCCGTAGGTCTGTGGTAAACTACTCACAACTCATCGGAGGGGCAAGGATGTTGATGTAGAAGCCCTCCTGGTCGATTCCCCCTCCGGCAGAATGCCGGCGAAGGCTCCAAGATGGGATCTCGCGGATACAGAAGGTTACGGCGGTGGAAATTGTGTTTTGTCTGCTCCCTGGATGTTTTCGGGGTACGTAGGCTTATATAGGGGGAAGAAGTACGTCGGTGGACGCCCGAGGGGCCCACGAGACAGGGGGCGCGCCCTATAGGGGGGGCGCACCCTCCTATCTTGTGGAGGCCTCGGGCTGCTTCTTGACTTGCACTCCAAGTCCTCTGGATCACGTTCGTTCCAAAAATCACGCTCCCGAAGGTTTCATTCCGTTTGGACTCCGTTTGATATTCCTTTTCTTCAAAATACTGAAATAGGCAAAAAACAGCAATACGGGCTGGGCCTCTGGTTAGTAGGTTAGTCCCAAAAATGATATAAATGTGTAAAATAAAGCCCATAAACATACAAAAGTGGTAATATAATATCATGGAACAATCAAAAATTATAGATACGTTGGAGACGTATCAAGCATCCCCAAGCTTAATTCCTGCTCGTCCTCGAGTAGGTAAATGATAAAAAAGAAATTTTTGACTACCTAGCATAATTCTCAATGTAATTTTCTTTATTGTGGCATGAATGTTGATATCCAAATGATACAAAATAAAAGTTCATATTAACATGAAAATGGTGATACTTCAAGCATACTAATCAAAGTAATCATGTCTTCTCAAAATAACATGGCCAAAGAAAGTTATCCCTACAAAATCATATAGTCTGGCTGTTGCTCTATCCTCATCACAAAGTATTTAATCATGCAAAACCCCGATGACAAGCCAAGCAATTGTTTCATACTTTAATAATCTCAAACTCTTTCAACTTTCACGCAATACATGAGCGTGAGCCATGGACATAGAACTATATGTGGAATAGAATGGTGGTTGTGGAGAAGACAAAAAAGGAGAAGATAGTCTCACATCAACTAGGCGTATCAACGGGCTATGGAGATGCCCATCAATAGATATCAATGTGAGTGAGTAGGGACTGCCATGCAACGGATGCACTAGAGCTATAAATATATGAAAGCTCAACAAAAGAAACTAAGTGGGTGTGCATCCAACTTGCTTGCTCACAAAGACCTAGGGAACTTTTGAGGAAGCCCATCATTGGAATATACAAGCCAAGTTCTATAATGAAAAATTCCCACTAGTATATGAAAGTGACAACATATGGGACTATCTATCATGAAGATCATGGTGTTATTTTGAAGCACAAGTGTGGAAAAAGAGATAGTAGCATTGTCCCTTCTCTCTTTTTCTCTCATTTTATTTTTCTTTTTTTCCTTTTTTTCTTTCTTTTTTTTCTTTGGACTTCTTTTTCTTCTTTTCTTTTGGCCTTTCTCCTTTTTTCTTTTTTTAAAGTCCGAAGTCTCATCCCGACTTGTGGGGGAATCATAGTCTTCATCATCCTTTCCTCACTAGGACAATGCTCTAATAATGAAGATCATCACACTTTTATGGATTTACAACTCAAGAATTACAACTCAAAGCTAGAACAAGATATGACTCTATATGAATGCCTCCGGCGGTGTACCGGGATATGCAATGAATCAAGAGCGACATGTATGAAAATTATGAAGGTGGCCTTGCCACAAATACGATGTCAACTACATGATCATGCAAAAAGCAATATGACAAAAGTAATGCGTGTCATATGAACGGAACGGTGGAAAGTTGCATGGCAATATATCTCGGAATGGCTATGGAAATGCCATAATAGGTAGGTATGGCGGCTGTTTTGAGGAAGGTATATGGTGGGTGTATGGTACCGACGAAAGTTGCGCGGCACAAGAGAGGCTAGCAATGGTGGAAGGGTGAAAGGGTGCGTATAATCCATGGACTCAACATTAATCAAAAGAACTCATGTACTTGTTGCAAAAATCTAGAATTCATCAAAAACCAAAGCACTACGCGCATGCTCCTAGGGGGATAGATTGGTAGGAAAAGACCATCGCTCGTCCCCGACCGCCACTCATAAGGAAGACACTCAATAAATAAAATTGAGCTCCAACTTCATCACAAAGCGGTTCACCATCTGTGCATGCTACGGGAATCACAAACTTCAACACAAGCATTCTTTAAATTCATAATCACCCAACTAGCATGACTTTAATATCATACCTCCATATCTCAAAACAATTATCAAGCATCATATTGATCATAGCCTCCAATTCTATTTCTATGATAGTTTTTATTATACCCGACTTGGATGTTCATCATTCTAGGACCAACTTTAAAACCATAGAAAATACCATGCTGTTCTAAAAGACTCTAAAAAAGATATAAGTGAAGCATGAGAGACTAGAAATTTCTTCAAAATTAAGACACCACCGTGCTCTAAAATATATAAGTGAAGCAATAGAGCGAAAACTATCAAGCTCAAAAGATATAAGTGAAGCACATAGAGTATTCTAGCAAATTCTAATAAAGTAGGCTTCTCCCAAAAGGTGTGTACAACAAGGATGATTGTGGTAAACTAAAAAGCAAAGACTAATATAATACACGACGCTCCAAGCAAAACACATATCATGTGGCGAATAAAAATATAGCTCCAAGTAAAGTTACCAATGAACGAAGACGAAAGAGGGGATGCCTTCCCGGGGCATCCCCAATATTAGGCTTTTGCCTATCCTTGAATATCTTGGGGTGCCTTGGGCATCCCCAAGCTTATGCTCTTGCCACTCGTTATTCCATAGTCCATGAAAGCTTTACCCAAAACTTGAAAACTTCACAACACAAAACTCAACATGAAATCTTATAAGCTCCGTTAGTGAAAGAAAACAAAACCGCCACATAAGGTACTGTAATGAACTCATTATTTATTTATTTTGTTGTTAAACCTACTGTATTCCAAATTCTCTATGGTTTATAAACTATTTTAGTAGCCATAGATGCATCAAAATAGGCAAACAACACAAGAAAAACAGAATCTGTCAAAAACAGAACAGTCTGTAGCAATCTGTAACTAACGCAAACTTATGGAACTCTAAAAATCCTACCAAAATAGGAAGTCATTTACAATTTGTTTACTGATCAGCATAAAAAAGAATCAACGCAAAAGCAATTTTATGTGATTTAACAAAATTATATTCGTGCGCACAAAGTTTCTATTTTTCATCAGAATCAAATCAACTATCATCATAGGTTATCCTATAGGTTCTACTTGGAACAAACACTAATTAAAAGATAAAAACACATCTAAACAGAAGGTAGATGCAAGATTTATTACTAAACAGGAGCAAAAACAAAAAAACATAAAGAAAATTGGGTTGCCTCCCAACTAGCGCTATCGTTTAACGCCCCTAGCTAGGCATAAAAGTGAAGATAGATCTTACGAGTGCCATCTTTGGCACTAAATTCATAAGTAGCCCGCATGATAGATTCATAAGGTAATTTGACTTTCTTTCTTGGAAAGTGCTCCGTGCCTTTCCTCAATAGAAATTGGAATCTAATATTCCCTTCGTTCATATCAATAATCGCGCCAATCGTTCTAAGGAAAGGTCTACCAAGAATAATAGGGCAAGAAAGATTGCAATCTATATCAAGAACGATAAAATTCACGGGCACCAAATTTCTATTTGCAACAATGAGCACATCATTGATCCTTCCCATTGGCTTTTTAATGGTGGAATCCGCAAGGTGCAAATTTAAAGAGGAATCATCAAGATCATGGAAACCTAGAATATCAGATAAAGTTTTCGGAATCGTGGAAACACTAGCACCCAAATCAAACAAAGCAAAACACTCATGATCTTTAATTCTAATCTTTATAGTAGGTTCCCACTCATCATTAAGTTTTCTAGGTATAGAAACTTCCAAATTAAGTTTTTCATCATAAGATTGCATCAAGGCATCAACGATATGTTTGGTAAAAGCTTTATTTTGACTATAAGCATGAGGAGAATTAACAACGGATTGCAACAAGGAAATACAACCTTCTAAAGAACAATTATCATAATCATATTCCTTGAAATCCGAGATAGTGGGTTCAATGCTATTTAAAGTTGTGACCTCTCCAATCCCACTTTTACCAAATTTAGCATCAACATCTAAAAACTCCGAATTCTTGGGACGCCTTCTAGGCAAAGTTGATTCATCATCAGTCCCATAATTATCAAAATTCGTACTGCAAAACATAATTATCAATAACTTTAAGATCCTCATCATTATTTTCATGGAAACTAGAAGAACACGCTTTTATAAAGCTATCTTTTTTAGCACGCAATCTAGCGGTTCTTTCCTTGCACTCATCAATGGAAATTCTCATTACTTTGAGAGACTCATTGATATTATGATTAGGAGGGGAAGATCTAAGTTTAAGAGAATCAACATCAAGCGAAATTCTATCAACGTTCCTAGCCAAATCATCAACTTTGAGCAATTTTCCTTCAAGCAAAGCATTAAAATACTTTTGAGAAATCATAAATCCCTTCACACTATTCTCAAAATCAGAGGGCATCTTACTAAAATTACCATAAGAATTATTGTAGTAATTTCCATAATTATTAGAGGAATTACTAGGCAACGGTCTAGCATTAAAGTTTCCTCTATAGGCATTGTTTCCAAAACTATTCCTACAAACAAAATTCACATCCATAGATTCATTATTATTCTGAAACAAAGAAGACAAAGGCATATCATTGGGATCAAGAGGAGTATTTTTAGTAGAAAACAATTTCATAAGTTCATCCATCTTTCCACTCAAAACATTGATTTCTTCTATAGCATGCACTTTTTTACTAGAAGATCTTTCGGTGTGCCATTGAGAATAATTAGCCTTAATATTATCAAGAAGTTTTCTAGCATCTCCTAACGTTATTTCCATAAACGTGCCTCCCGCGGCCGAATCTAAGAGATTTCAAAGTTCAAACCGGCATAAAAATTTTGTATGATCATCCATAAATTCAAACCATGAGTAGGGCAATTGCGAAGCATCAATTTCATTCTTTCCTAAGATTGTACAACATGCTCATGATCAGGTTGTTTAAAATTCATAATATCGTTCCTAAGAGTGATAATCTTAGCGGGAGGAAAATACTTAGAGATAAAAGCATCTTTGCACTTGTTCCAAGAATCAATACGATTTTTAGGCAAAGAAGAAAACCAAACTTTAGCACGATCTCTAAGTGAAAACGGAAATAACTTCAATTTGACAATATTGTTATCCGTATCTTTCTTCTTTTGCATATCACACAAATTGTCACACCCTAGCTAGTCATGCATTAGAGTGTTGCATCATGTTTATTCTTTCATCAGAAACTTGAAATGGGGATGACAGAACCCCCAGTCCCCTCTGAAACCAATTAGGGTTACTAAAATAATTTTTCAATGAACCTGAAATGCCCTTCTAAAATGTCCATCATTTTAGCCTTGGTTCAGAACCTCTGACAAAAGTGGTGCACATTTTTCTAGGCCATCATAGGGTCTTTGAATTAAATCATAGATATTTGAATTTGGGCATTTGAAATAATATAAAATATTTAAATGCTCAAATATCTCCAAACTGAAATGTTTCATGTTGGAAATATTCCAACTATGGACCAGGAGTAGTTTGGTGATTTTTGGAGTTGCCTAGGTATTTTATTTAACTCAACAAAGTTGCAGAATTATTAAATAAAACAGAAAATAGAAAAAAAGGGAAAACCCTACCTGGCGCCACCGCAGCCCACTAGCCAGCCCACCTGCCGGCCCAGCCCAGCACCGCTCCAGCGAGCTGCTTCGGCCAGGCAGGCAGGCAGGTGCCCGACGGCGACCGCGGCGTGCGCCACGCACCTGCTCGCCGCCTCGCCGCTCCCCTCGCCAGGTGACGACGTGGATCGTCCTCCCTCTCTCCCCAGACACCCCCTCTCCTCTCCAGCTCCTCCCCCTCGCACGCCCCAGCCATGGCCGACGCCACCATCGCCGCACCACCGTCGTAGCCGTGCTCCCCGTCGTCTCCACGCCGTCTCACCGTGTCCAGGAGCTTCGCCGCTGTCCACTTCATCGAGCAGCCGAGCCCCGAGCGCTCGCAACACCCGAGACCACCGCACCGACCTCGCCCGAGCTCACCGTCGCCGGAGATCCCCTTCAACGCCGACGTCGCTCCGGTCCATCTCCGACCGCACCAAGGACTCCGTCGCACTCACTGTGAGCTTAGCCATCTTCCCCTCCCTTCCGTTCTTGCTCCCGAGCCGTGTAGCAACCTCCCGGAGCTCAACCGCACCCACCGCCGTGGACCTCGTCGCCGACGTGCTCCCGGTCATCCTCCGGCCACAAGATGGTGTCCATCTTGCTCACCGCGTTCCACAGCACCTAGCTAACCACTCCACGAGCCTCACCGAACCCTCTAGCACCAAGTTCACCTCCGACCGAACCTCGGTGGCCGCCAAAGTCGTCGCCGGCGTCGACTCCGGCCACCCCGACCCCAACGGACTCCGCCAAGAGCCGCGGGTCGTCCTCAGCTTCACTCCGTTGGTCGCCACGTTCCATTTGGTGGCCGAAACGACCAAAACCACTATCGCCGCCGCACTGTTGGTCGCCGCCGGCCAGAACTCCGGCGAGCTGACGTGGCCTAGTTGATTAACCACTAATCCATCACCTACTGACGCTGACAAGTGGGCCCCAGGGGTTAGTCAAAGCTAACCAGCCCGGGGTCAACGCGGGATTAGCACCTGGTCACTGACGTGTGGACCCCACACGTCAGGTTTGACCCGAGCCAGCCCTGTTGACCTGCTGATGTCACTGTGATGTCAGGCTGACGCAGTAAATGATATTTCTGGATTTAATTAAATCAGGAAATTCCAGAATATTATTGAAACTTCAAAAATTCATAACTTTTATTCTGTAACTCCAAATTGGACAAATAATATATGAAAAATGATCAGAAAAATCCAATCTATCCATCTGTACTATTTTCATGCATGATCAAACAAGTTAACTTGATGTTTCAATCAGAACAAGAAAAGGCACTTTAAAAGGCCATATTTGAATTGGAATTTGAATCTTTGATTCAAATTTGCTCAAACACATCTGGTTTTAGTTGCATTAGCCCAACACACTCATATTGCCATGTTTCATGCATGCATCATATTGTTGCACATTGTTTGGTAATGCCTGTGTATCGTTATCCTTTGCGACAGGATCTGTTCCCGAGGAGTACCGTGATTACCCTAACGAGGAATCGTATCCGTGCAACGAACCATCAGGCAAGCAACCAACCATTTGATCATATCGATACAATCCCATGTTCTCGCTCCTGCTCTATTTTACTGCATTAAGACAACGCGATTCAAACTGCTGTGTGCTACGGTAGTTGAACCCATTTCCTCTGCATGACCTGTCATTGCCACAATAACTAGATGAAACCCACTAGCATGTGTAGGAGTTGATTGAGCCATATGTATGTGTTGTTCCTACCTTGCTATGCCTGCTATGCTTAGAGTCGTGTCAGGTCTGGTTCATCTGGGTGATGGACTAGAGTGAAATGATTATGTCGGTAATGAGAGTGGCGTGGTGAACACGATTTGGTAAAGGTATCGATGAGAGGCCATGTAGGAGTACATGGTGGGTTGTTTCATTGAAGCCGACCTTAAGCACTGAGATCTGTATGTGTGATTTAAGAATCAGCTACTACCATGCATTGGGCCCGAAACCAATGGACCCTCTCGACTTCTTATTCACCCTAGTTCTCCGTCCAGGAGTTGCAAGTAGTTTCTGGTGTTTGTAGCCTACTGGAGGCCGTGGACAGCGCTGACCGTAGGGGTGGGCTGTGATGCGGTAGGTACGTGGCCGGGTGTACCGAATACCCGTTAGGTATCTCGGGAACCCTGTTCACATCGTTCGGGGCCGTATGGGAAACCTCGGCCGGACTCCCTGCGGATGGAACCTGAATAGGCGATAAACCTGGACTGGAAGCTTAGGTGATTAGGTAGGTCGTGGCCGACACCCACGTTGGGCTTCCGCTTGAAGGTTGCCGAGTACATGTCGTGTAAACGACGATAAGTGGTGAGAGCGTGTATGAAGAAGTACACCCCTGCAGGGTTAACATGATCTATTCGAATAGCCGCGTCCGCGGTAAAGGACTACTTGGTTGCCTATACAGTTCATAGACAAGTAAATGGAAACTATTAAAAGCCTCAAGATAAGTGTGAGTGCCGAGGATGGCTCTTCCGTAGGAAGACGGAGGTGGATCCTCGGTAGTGTATTGAAGTGGTGAGTAGTGGACTCGTGTGCGCAAAACATTTCAAGTTGGTGTATCGTAGGATAGTCTAGCCAAGAGTCAAAGCTGGCTTGCTGCAATAACTCCACCAACCCTTCTTGATACTATGCATGTATGTAGGATCTGATGTAAGTCTTGCTGAGTACCTTTGTACTCATGTTGCTATAATCTACATTTTTTACAGAAGACGCTGCAACCCCTTCTGATGGGTTCTATGTAGACGTTGACATCAACGAGTAGGCTAAAGACCCAGGTGGTGACCCTGAGCTTGTGATGGACCACGTAGTATAGTTAGGCTTCCAAGCCTCTTTTATTTTACTAGTTGTCTGTACCCAGACAAAGTACTTCCGCTGTTGGCTTGTATGACTGTATGACTTGTATGTTGGGTCATGAGACCCGTACCTGTGTGTATGATATGTATGGCTCCCTGAGCCTTAAATAAAGTACTTGTGTCGTAGAGTCATGTTGTGATGCTTCGTTGTATTTGCACATATCGAGCATATTGTGTGTATGATTGAAATGCTTGGTATGTGTGGGATCTGACTATCTAGTTGTTTATCTTTAGTAGCCTCTCTTACCGGGAAATGTCTCCTAGTGTTACCGCTGAGCCATGGTAGCTTGCTACTGCTCTGGAACACTTAGGCTGGCCGGCATGTGTCCTTCTTCGTTCCTGTGTCTGTCCCTTCGGGGAAATGTCACGCTTTGAGTACCGGAGTCCTGTTAGCCCGCTACAGCCCGGTTTACCGGAGTCCTGCTAGCCCAGTGCTACAGCCCGGGCCCACTTGCTGATGACCGACACGTTCGAAGCTGGGTCATGGATGCCTGTCCCTGTAAGTCTGTGCCGCTTTGGGTTTACGACTAGTCATGTCAGCCCGGGCTCTTTATCATATGGATGCTAGCGACACTATCATATACGTGAGCCAAAAGGCGCAAACGGTCCCGGGCAAAGGTAAGGCGACACCCGTGGGAATACCGTGCGTGAGGCCGCAAAGTGATATGAAGTGTTACCGGCTAGATCGATGTGACATCGAGTCGGGGTCCTGACAGCGTTGGCATCAGAGCCGGACTGCCTGTAGGTTCTCCAAGCCAAACTGGTCGATGTTGAGTCTAGAAATTCTTTAGTTATATGTAGGGGAATTGTTTGTGGGTTGGAACGTAAGGCTCTTTTTACTCCTTATATCTTATGACATTCTGATCTGAGTCAGTCCATTCTTCCACCGGGGGTTAAGGAATTAGGATCTGTTCTCTCTATCAGGATCACGTGTTACTGATCAGTAGTACCTTATAAGTTTGATGGTTACAAGCCTAGTCCAGTTCTACTACCACATTATGTTGTAAGAATGGTTTCAAGACTTGATATGATGATGTTGAGTGTGTACGAAATCCTTTGTCAAATGTCTCAATATCCTTTTTGAGCATTTACAGCTGTTATGCTGCCGAAATTTTGCTAGAAATTCTAATGCCTTTGCATTATAATTGTGCTTTCAGATGGCCACTCGCGACCTCAATCAAGTGGTTCGCCTGACTCGATGCCTAGATGTACCCGGCCATACTGCTAAGTTGGTCAGGGTAATGACTGAGGCTGGATACCGCTGGTATCCTGAGTACACGGTCGAAGAGCAATTCCGAGATTTTAATCAAAGCCAGTATCTCTGCACTGTCAGGATATTTCCTTCTTATCCTGGATCCACTGAGCCTCTTCACTGCTCCTATGGACTCGGGGTTACTATCGAGATGGCTGTGCAGGATGCCGCCTACTCTATGATGACCATTATGCGAGTCAGATCTGGGTTATTTCGGGACTCTGACTTCCGGTATATGCCAGGATCACTTCCGGGAGCACAAGGATATTTTCAGGCTATATATGCTGACTCCACTCAGGAGGATTCACGGACTCGCACCACTGCTGAGATGCTCGAGGATAAGGACCGTGAAAATCGGGCCTTAAGGTTAGAGCTCTTCAATACCCGTGCTGACCACTGGGCCACTTTGACTCGGTTCGCACCGGCAGTGCAAGCTGGATATTCAGACATGCGCGATCTCTATCCTGTGAGATCTGCTCTGCCAGACGTGATGGTTTGGCGTGATGTAGGAGGCATCACCCCACCTCGCGGTCCCCGCAGGCCACCGTTTGCTGGTCCAAGACCTCATCCTAGCCCCTATGGTCCACAAGCTCCGCGAGACCGTCTGTTTCCGGATGATCATGTTGAACTTCCGGGCTATGGAGGTGACTTCTACGAGGACTACTACGGATCGGTCTGAGTTAGTAGTAGTATCACTAGTTCGCACTAGCTGTGTCGTCTGTCGTCCCGCGTGACTCGTGGGATATGACCTAGTTTGTACTCTTCCGGAGTTGTAGAAAAATAATGTATAGGAGTTTGGAATGCCTCCGATGAGATGTAATCCCTTTTCACCGTAATAGTACTTTGTTTGGTCTTGTACTAAACCTTGTATGGTGTGTATGACGATGGAATAAAGAAGCAGTTTCTGTATCTACCATGTCATACGGATGATCATCTTGCATTCCGAGTTATTCCTTGCATTATGTATCCTATGTCGGAATTTTATCATTCTGACTAAATCATTGGCTTGTTTACCTAGGATGGTCAACACGCGCGCCAACCCTGCTTCTCAAGAGCAGGCCGAAGGCAGTGAAGCCAGAAATGAAAATCTGCCTCATCCTCCTTCACTAGCCGAGGTGATGATGGAAGCTGAGAGAAACAAGCGGGAGACAAACCGTTTGTTGGAGCGTATTGAACAGAATACAGCACACCATCAGAGGGCTAACGTGGTGTCACTCAGTGATTTTATTAAATTGCATCCACCCACGTTCCACCACTCCGTCGAGCCTCTCGACGCTGATGACTGGCTTCGCAGTATCTCTCACAAGCTGCGTTCCGCGCTGGTAGCTGAGGCTGACAAGGTCACCTTTGCTGCATATCACCTTGAAGGCCCCGCCAGTCTATGGTGGGAGAATTATGGAGCTATGCGCCCAGCGGGCCATGTCACAACTTGGGCTGAATTCAGCGAGGCTTTCCGTGAACATCACATTCCGGAGGGTCTCATGGACCGTAAGCGTGAAGAATTTTGCAATTTCACCCAAGGCCGACTTTCTGTGGATGTCTATAGCAGGGAGTTTGGTAATCTTGCACGATATGCAACCGAGGAAGTTTCTACTGACGCCAAGAAGCAAGCAAGGTTCCGTAAGGGCCTTAGTCCTGAGCTTCGTCGCGACCTCCGTCTGCATGAGTGCACATCTTTTTCGAAACTTGTCAACAAAGCCATCAGTGCTGAAACTGGTCAGACTGATTATGACGCAACACGCAAGCATGGACGTGATATGGGTTCCTCATCCGGTGCTGGTCCTCAGAAGCGCCGCGTGTGGGTACCCAATACCGCCCTGCCACCCAGGTTCACACCGAGGCCATCTTTTCAGGCGCCTCGCCCTGTTCAACAGTCTGCACCAGCCAAGCCCTATGGGGGTCCATCCAATAATGCTCCTCCACGTACCAGTTCCGTGACTTGTTTCAAGTGTGGGGAATCTGGTCATTATATGCGTGAGTGTCCCCAGACCAACCCCAATCAATCTGCTAAAGCTGTTGGCCGTGGCAAGCCGACAGGGAAGGTGTTCCATGCCAAACCGGTCACCGCTTCACGTGGCCATGTCAACTGTGTCTCTGCCGAAGAAGCTCAAGAGGATCCCAACGTCGTTCTCGGTACGCTTCTTGTTAATTGCCACCCGGCATCTGTTCTTTTCGATACAGGAGCCTCTCATTCCTTTATATCTGAAAATTATGCTCGTTTGCATAACGTTGCATTCTGTGATCTGCCGTCCACTATGGAAATCTCTACCCCTGGGTCTAGATGGCAGACCTCTAGGGTAAGTTATGGAAATGAAATCCAAGTCGACAGACTTGTTTTTCTCGCATCTTTGATAGCCCTTAAATCTTCAGACATTAATATCATTTTGGGTATGGACTGGATGTCAGCTCATCATGCCAAAATCGATTGCTTCTCTAGGACTGTTCAACTCACCCATCCTTCGGGAAAGATAGTCAACGTCTTGACCCGAATAGCCAAGCGGCAGTTATATTCTCTTAACGCCAGCCCTTTGCCAGACCTTGAGGACGTTCCGGTAGTCCGTGATTTTCCGGATGTCTTTCCAGAGGAATTGCCAGGTGTTCCACCTGACAGGGATGTTGAGTTCGTAATAGACCTCATTCCAGGTACCGTTCCGATTGCTAGAAGACCTTATAAGATGGCACCCCTAGAACTAGCCGAGCTTAAGAAGCAACTCGATGAATCCTTGAAAAAGGGTTTCATCCGCCCTAGTTCATCTCCGTGGGCTTGCCCCGTCCTATTCGTCAAGAAGAAGGATGGTACGGACCGGATGGTTGTAGATTACCGACCTGTCAATTTGGTCACAATCAAGAACAAATATCCACTTCCCAGGATCAACGATCTGTATGATCAGCTCGCTGGATCCTCAGTCTTCTCCAAGATGGATTTGAGGTTGGGCTACCATCAAATCAAAATCAGAAACGGGGACATTCCTAAAACGGCCTTTGTTACTCGTTACGGCCAATACGAGTACACCGTCATGTCCTTCGGTTTAACCAACGCTCCAGCCACCTTTTCTCGGTTAATGAACTCAATCTTCATGGAGTATTTGGATAAATTCGTCGTAGTTTATCTCGATGATATACTCATCTACTCCAAGAACGAGGAAGAACATGCGAACATCTAAGGCTAGTGTTGCAGAAACTTCGAGAGCATCGCCTTTATGCCAAATTTTCAAAATGTGAATTCTGGTTGCCAGAAGTGACCTATCTGGGTCACGTAATATCTGGTAAAGGTATTGCTGTTAACCCTGAGCGAGTTCAAGCTGTCCTTGACTGGACTCCACCCGAATCGGTCAAGCAAGTTCGGAGTTTTCTAGGCTTAGCGAGCTATTGCCGTCGCTTTGTCGAGAACTTCTCCAAAGTTGCTAAACCCCTAACCGAACTCCTCAAGAAGGATAAGAAGTTCGAATGGACTCCACAATGTGAGCACAGTTTTCAGGAACTGAAAAGACGCCTGACTTCTGCTCCCGTGCTGGTACCGCCAGATTTCTCCGAGGACTTTGTTATCTACTGCGACGCCTCGCGACAAGGACTAGGTTGCATCCTTATGCAAGATCGACACGTAATTGCTTACGCTTCATGGCAATTGCACCCACATGAGGAGAATTATCCTACTCATGATCTGGAACTTGCAGCCGTAGTCTATGCCCTTAAGACCTGGCGACATTACCTCCTCGGTAATCGTTGCGAAATATTCACTGATCACCAAAGTCTGAAGTACATTTTCACCCAACCGGATTTGAATCTCAGGCAAAGACGTTGGGTTGAATTGATCACAAACTTCGACTTAGGGATAACCTATACCCCAGGGAAAGCCAACGTCATGGCTGATGCGCTAAGTCATAAATCTTATTGTAACAACCTGATGTTACAACAAAGTCAACCGCTTCTCCATGAGGAATTTCGGAAGCTTAACCTTCACATTGTTCCTCAAGGTTTTCTCTCCACCTTGGTGGCAAAACCTACCCTTACGGATCAAATTATCAAAGCACAGAAGGTTTATCCGGGAATCTCCCGCATCAAGAGGAACATTCAGAAGGGAATTGCGAATTGTTTCTCCGTTAATGATCAAGGAGTCGTGTACTTCGGGGATCGATTAGTAGTTCCCAAAGTGCGCAACCTAAGGCGATTAATCCTTAAGGAAGCCCATGAATCTCCTCTCACCATTCATCCCGGTAGTACTAAAATGTATCAGGACCTACGCCAGAGGTTCTGGTGGACTAGGATGAAGAGAGAAATTGCTCAGTTTATTGCCAATTGCGATGTCTGTCGTCGTGTAAAAGCAGAGCATCAACGGCCTGCTGGCACCCTTCAACCCTTAGCTATTCCTGAATGGAAATGGGATAAAATTGGTATGGATTTCATTACCGGTTTTCCCAGGACCAAAAGAGGGAATAATGCTATTTTCGTCGTGGTCGATCGTCTTTCCTAGGTAGCTCAGTTCTTACCTGTTCGTGAGAGTATAACCGCTAGTCAACTGGCAGACTTATACATCTCCCGGATAGTGTCCCTCCATGGTGTTCCTTTGGAAATCAATTCGGATCGAGGAAGTCTTTTCACCTCTCGATTTTGGGAAAGTTTCCAAAATGCTATGGGAACCCGTCTCTCCTTTAGCACCGCTTTCCACCCTCAGTCAAGTGGTCAAGTGGAACGCGTCAACCAAATTCTAGAAGACATGCTTCGAGCCTCCGTTATCTCTTTCGGAATGGACTGGGAGAAGTGCCTTCCATTTGCCGAATTCGCTTACAACAACAGCTATCAATCTAGCTTGGGTAAAGCCCCTTTTGAAGTTCTCTATGGACGACGATGTCGAACACCCCTTAACTGGTCAGAGACCGGGGAAAGACAATTCTTTGGCCCGGATATGATTCAGGAAGCAGAAGAACAAGTTCGTATAGTTCGTGAAAACTTGAAAACATCCCAATCCCGTCAAAAGAGTCAATATGACCGAAAACATAAGGCTATGACTTTCGAGGTTGACGAGAAGGCTTATCTTCGGGTCACCCCTCTGAAGGGAACCCATCGCTTCGGTATCAAAGGCAAATTGGCTCCTCGTTACATTGGACCTTTTCGCATTCTTGCCAAACGAGGAGAAGTTGCCTACCAATTGGAACTACCTCCGCACCTCTCCAGAGTTCACGATGTCTTCCACGTTTCTCAACTCAGGCGTTGCTTCTCGGATCCTATCCGTGAAGTGGACCACGAAACGCTTGATCTCCAAGATAATCTTACATATCGAGAGTACCCCATTCGTATCCTCGATCAAGCCGAACGTACCACGCGACGTCATAATATCAAGTTTCTCAAGGTTCAATGGTCGCACCATTCTGAAGATGAAGCAACTTGGGAAAGGGAGGATCGTCTTCGACTTGAATATCCTGCCTTCTTCTCGGAGGAACCCAAATCTCGGGACGAGATTCTTTTGAGTGGGGGTGAGTTGTCACACCCTAGCTAGTCATGCATTAGAGTGTTGCATCATGTTTATTCTTTCATCAGAAACTTGAAATGGGGATGACAGAACCCCCAGTCCCCTCTGAAACCAATTAGGGTTACTAAAATAATTTTTCAATGAACCTGAAATGCCCTTCTAAAATGTCCATCATTTTAGCCTTGGTTCAGAACCTCTGACAAAAGTGGTGCACATTTTTCTAGGCCATCATAGGGTCTTTGAATTAAATCATAGATATTTGAATTTGGGCATTTGAAATAATATAAAATATTTAAATGCTCAAATATCTCCAAACTGAAATGTTTCATGTTGGAAATATTCCAACTATGGACCAGGAGTAGTTTGGTGATTTTTGGAGTTGCCTAGGTATTTTATTTAACTCAACAAAGTTGCAGAATTATTAAATAAAACAGAAAATAGAAAAAAAGGGAAAACCCTACCTGGCGCCACCGCAGCCCACTAGCCAGCCCACCTGCCGGCCCAGCCCAGCACCGCTCCAGCGAGCTGCTTCGGCCAGGCAGGCAGGCAGGTGCCCGACGGCGACCGCGGCGTGCGCCACGCACCTGCTCGCCGCCTCGCCGCTCCCCTCGCCAGGTGACGACGTGGATCGTCCTCCCTCTCTCCCCCGAACCCCCCAGACACCCCCTCTCCTCTCCAGCTCCTCCCCCTCGCACGCCCCAACCATGGCCGACGCCACCATCGCCGCACCACCGTCGTAGCCGTGCTCCCCGTCGTCTCCACGCCGTCTCACCGTGTCCAGGAGCTTCGCCGCTGTCCACTTCATCGAGCAGCCGAGCCCCGAGCGCTCGCAACGCCCGAGACCACCGCACCGACCTCGCCCGAGCTCACCGTCGCCGGAGATCCCCTTCAACGCCGACGTCGCTCCGGTCCATCTCCGACCGCACCAAGGACTCCGTCGCACTCACTGTGAGCTTAGCCATCTTCCCCTCCCTTCCGTTCTTGCTCCCGAGCCGTGTAGCAACCTCCCGGAGCTCAACCGCACCCACCGCCGTGGACCTCGTCGCCGACGTGCTCCCGGTCATCCTCCGGCCACAAGATGGTGTCCATCTTGCTCACCGCGTTCCACAGCTCCTAGCTAACCACTCCACGAGCCTCACCGAACCCTCTAGCACCAAGTTCACCTCCGACCGAACCTCGGTGGCCGCCAAAGTCGTCGCCGGCGTCGACTCCGGCCACCCCGACCCCAACGGACTCCGCCAAGAGCCGCGGGTCGTCCTCAGCTTCACTCCGTTGGTCGCCACGTTCCATTTGGTGGCCGAAACGACCAAAACCACTATCGCCGCCGCACTGTTGGTCGCCGCCGGCCAGAACTCCGGCGAGCTGACGTGGCCTAGTTGATTAACCACTAATCCATCACCTACTGACGCTGACAAGTGGGCCCCAGGGGTTAGTCAAAGCTAACCAGCCCGGGGTCAACGCGGGATTAGCACCTGGTCACTGACGTGTGGACCCCACACGTCAGGTTTGACCCGAGCCAGCCCTGTTGACCTGCTGATGTCACTGTGATGTCAGGCTGACGCAGTAAATGATATTTCTGGATTTAATTAAATCAGGAAATTCCAGAATATTATTTAAACTTCAAAAATTCATAACTTTTATTCTGTAACTCCAAATTGGACAAATAATATATGAAAAATGATCAAAAAAATCCAATCTATCCATCTGTACTATTTTCATGCATGATCAAACAAGTTAACTTGATGTTTCAATCAGAACAAGAAAAGGCACTTTAAAAGGCCATATTTGAATTGGAATTTGAATCTTTGATTCAAATTTGCTCAAACACATCTGGTTTTAGTTGCATTAGCCCAACACACTCATATTGCCATGTTTCATGCATGCATCATATTGTTGCACATTGTTTGGTAATGCCTGTGTATCGTTATCCTTTGCGACAGGATCTGTTCCCGAGGAGTACCGTGATTACCCTAACGAGGAATCGTATCCGTGCAACGAACCATCAGGCAAGCAACCAACCATTTGATCATATCGATACAATCCCATGTTCTCGCTCCTGCTCTATTTTACTGCATTAAGACAACGCGATTCAAACTGCTGTGTGCTACGGTAGTTGAACCCATTTCCTCTGCATGACCTGTCATTGCCACAGTAACTAGATGAAACCCACTAGCATGTGTAGGAGTTGATTGAGCCATATGTATGTGTTGTTCCTACCTTGCTATGCCTGCTATGCTTAGAGTCGTGTCAGGTCTGGTTCATCTGGGTGATGGACTAGAGTGAAATGATTATGTCGGTAATGAGAGTGGCGTGGTGAACACGATTTGGTAAAGGTATCGATGAGAGGCCATGTAGGAGTACATGGTGGGTTGTTTCATTGAAGCCGACCTTAAGCACTGAGATCTGTATGTGTGATTTAAGAATCAGCTACTACCATGCATTGGGCCCGAAACCAATGGACCCTCTCGACTTCTTATTCACCCTAGTTCTCCGTCCAGGAGTTGCAAGTAGTTTCTGGTGTTTGTAGCCTACTGGAGGCCGTGGACAGCGCTGACCGTAGGGGTGGGCTGTGATGCGGTAGGTACGTGGCCGGGTGTACCGAATACCCGTTAGGTATCTCGGGAACCCTGTTCACATCGTTCGGGGCCGTATGGGAAACCTCGGCCGGACTCCCTGCGGATGGAACCTGAATAGGCGATAAACCTGGACTGGAAGCTTAGGTGATTAGGTAGGTCGTGGCCGACACCCACGTTGGGCTTCCGCTTGAAGGTTGCCGAGTACATGTCATGTAAACGACGATAAGTGGTGAGAGCGTGTATGAAGAAGTACACCCCTACAGGGTTAACATGATCTATTCGAATAGCCGCGTCCGCGGTAAAGGACTACTTGGTTGCCTATACAGTTCATAGACAAGTAAATGGAAACTATTAAAAGCCTCAAGATAAGTGTGAGTGCCGAGGATGGCTCTTCCGTAGGAAGACGGAGGTGGATCCTCGGTAGTGTATTGAAGTGGTGAGTAGTGGACTCGTGTGCGCAAAACATTTCAAGTTGGTGTATCGTAGGATAGTCTAGCCAAGAGTCAAAGCTGGCTTGCTGCAATAACTCCACCAACCCTTCTTGATACTATGCATGTATGTAGGATCTGATGTAAGTCTTGCTGAGTACCTTTGTACTCATGTTGCTATAATCTACATTTTTACAGAAGACGCTGCAACCCCTTCTGATGGGTTCTATGTAGACGTTGACATCAACGAGTAGGCTAAAGACCCAGGTGGTGACCCTGAGCTTGTGATGGACCACGTAGTATAGTTAGGCTTCCAAGCCTCTTTTATTTTACTAGTTGTCTGTACCCAGACAAAGTACTTCCGCTGTTGGCTTGTATGACTGTATGACTTGTATGTTGGGTCATGAGACCCGTACCTGTGTGTATGATATGTATGGCTCCCTGAGCCTTAAATAAAGTACTTGTGTCGTAGAGTCATGTTGTGATGCTTCGTTGTATTTGCACATATCGAGCATATTGTGTGTATGATTGAAATGCTTGGTATGTGTGGGATCTGACTATCTAGTTGTTTATCTTTAGTAGCCTCTCTTACCGGGAAATGTCTCCTAGTGTTACCGCTGAGCCATGGTAGCTTGCTACTGTTCTGGAACACTTAGGCTGGCCGGCATGTGTCCTTCTTCGTTCCTGTGTCTGTCCCTTCGGGGAAATGTCACGCTTTGAGTACCGGAGTCCTGTTAGCCCGCTACAGCCCGGTTTACCGGAGTCCTGCTAGCCCAGTGCTTCAGCCCGGGCCCACTTGCTGATGACCGACACGTTCGAAGCTGGGTCATGGATGCATGTCCCTGTAAGTCTGTGCCGCTTTGGGTTTACGACTAGTCATGTCAGCCCGGGCTCTTTATCATATGGATGCTAGCGACACTATCATATACGTGAGCCAAAAGGCGCAAACGGTCCCGGGCAAAGGTAAGGCGACACCCGTGGGAATACCGTGCGTGAGGCCGCAAAGTGATATGAAGTGTTACCGGCTAGATCGATGTGACATCGAGTCGGGGTCCTGACACAAATCAACAAAGTTGTTTAGATGAGTAGCGGCATCTTCACTAGGAAGGCCGGCGAATTGATCTTTCATAACAAGATTCAGCAAAGCAGTATGGGTTTCACAAGACTCAACATCATTAAGAGGAGCAATCGGAGTACTAAGGAAATCATTATTATTGGTATTATGTTGCGCCATGGCAACAAGTAATCCAACACACAAGCAAATAGAAAAAGGCAAGTGAAAGAGAGGAGGAGATTGGGAAAGAGAGGGCGAATAAAAACGGCAAGGGTGACACTACTAGGGAAAAGGCTAGCAGCAGCGCGGGTTTTAGATGTATCAGTAGCGCGGGTACCCGCGCTACTAATACGGCGCTACAGCTAACTCATAGCAGTAGCGCGTGCGCACCCGCGCTACTGCTACACAAGTATAGCAGCAGCGCGGTTACGGGAAGCTCGCTACCGCTAGTAGCGCTAGCGCTCTTTGGCAGGACGCGCTACTGCTATTGGGGCGCTGCTGCTAACTTTTGTACACTCGCTACTGCTAATTTAAGTAGTTTTTTTTGGCATATTTGTTTTGTATTTGAACCGGCTTTGTAGAAGAATTTTTAGCACATAGAAATGTCATCACGATACACATACAAATGCCTGCGAGACCACAAATGTAATCATAGCATGTACATACAAATAGTCTCTTCATAATCATCATCCAACACAAAGTGATATCTTGTCATCATCTCGAAAATAGCAATACATGCAAGTCTCGAATACTTGCAACTACAACAACGTCATCCATCTAAACAAAGGTATACGCAAGAAGTGCTATCACTATGAGTGAGAGCGGAACCATGCAGTACATGAGGTGGCGGTTACGAGTCCTCTCTCGCGCTAGCGTGAACCTCAAGTAACTAGCTTCTCCTTCTTGTCTGCTTTTGAAGCCTTTATGGCTGGCGCCCGTGAACCCATTCACTTGCGCCTGACACTCATGCCACTCGTTGTACACCCCCGGAACCTTCCCTTTGTACACGACATAGCATTTCCATCTCGCCATCAAGAAACTAGGTACCTGTTAGAGATGCATGTTCATGAAGAGGATGTACAATCATATATATGCAACAAAATATACTAGAGCAACACCAAAAAAGAAAGGTTAGCAACTAGATGCAACATATACAGTACGCAAATTAATTAACTAGAGGTACGCAGGTCATCGTACGCAAACTAACAAAGTAGCGTTACGCAAGTTCGGCAGGGACCGTGGACATCACAAAGTTTCATCGCTACAAAAAGTATACAAGTTCAACCGACACATATCATCATCATCGGCATCATAAATCACTAGAAGTTCCATCCTTCCATATCATCGAGGACGAACCCTAGCTTCTTGAACGGCGTGAGGTCTAGACGTTGCATGCCTATGCGAGTTCGGACGTCAGTTCGCGATATAGGGCCGTGGTGGAACATCCCCTTCTCATCGACGACTTCTTTCATGATGATCGTCGCAATGTCGCTTTGGATGCGAAAGAAGTCATCTCTAAGTTTATAATTCGCTTCTCCATGAGATTCTAGCCACTTGTGGATATGATCATCATTTCTGCTGTTAATGCGAAGCTTTTGGTGATCCGTGTTGAACTGAATCATGAGATGGACGATGTAGAATCCATCCTTCTTGCTTGGTTTTGGGACATGGATGCAGGAGAAGTTAGTTTTATGCGCGAAACCCATCTTCTTGTTCCTTTGTTTCTTGATATGCACGTGGCCACCTCTAAAGCTGAAGCCTTGGAGAGCATCATCTAGAATATTCATTATGTGGGTGTAGTCCTTTTTCTCGTAGTCTCTGGAAGGGTCAAAATACACGGCGTGGGAGACTTGCGGGTAAAGAACGATAAGGACGGCGCGCCCGTTGCTGCGGGGAAAAGACACCTCAAATTATTCCCCATATGAGAGAGAAGGAATGATTGAAATGTACGAAAGGGTTGTCCGGAACTGACTTACTTTGGATGATAAGGCACGAGGACAATTTCCCGGTCCTTATTCTGTACCATGAAGTTTTGGAGGTACTCCCTAGCAGTTTCACGCTCAAAGTCGCCGAGACTCAAGAAAGACTCGTGCATGTAGTACGGATCCGCCACACAGATTTGCGAGACTTCTTCACTCTTCATGACGGAGCTCATATGTAGCGCAAAAAGGCGGACGATAGTAAAATCAAGCCGCCTTGTTAGAAACATCTCAAAGATATGGTCAAACCGCAGGAAGAACACCTCCGCGGGCCGTGTGTCGACGTAGCACTTCCCCTCAGGCACACGAGCCGCGTATGTCGGATATCCTGGATCCTTTGAGGCTAGTAGGCTTTTCTCAGTCGACAGCACATGGTCGTGCAGTCTCCTGAGATCCCCTGATAGTGCCTCCAGCGGTTTCGGCGGTAGCATCGGCTCGCCCGTGAGATGGAACATGACCGCACCTTTCACGGGTACACGCTCTTCAGAATGCATCGTCTGGCTGCTGTGTGCTCTGGCTTGTTTGGAGGCAGTTACCTTCCCCGATCTCTTCCTCTCCTTTTTCTTGGGCACACCTTCCAGACCCTTCCTTAACCCCTGCCCAAGTGTTCCCGGGCTAAGTACTGTACGACCCTCGCGCCCGGCTAGTTGAGCCTGTGTTGAGGCGGCATCTTCAGGCGTGTCCTGTGAGGATTTCATGAAGAGAGACTTTTTGCAATCCATGGTACGGCCCTGCCCGGGCATATCATCCATATCCTCATTAGCAAGCTGATAGCCCGATTCGTCATATGGTTGACTCATCATATCTATGTCACAGTCATACGCGTTTGTATTGAGGTAATCCATAGGGTCGACCTCCGTCTCATCATCCATTCTCTGTTCTACAGGAGAAATTACATCAGCCAGTACTATTGCACCCCCTTCATCATGTCGTCCGCCGCTCTCACCCGGCACTACTACAGGAGCTGGTAATTGCGTAGGTGGGGTGGTGGTCTCCGCACATGCTTGTTGATGTGTGGTAGTTATTGGTGTGCTCTCGGCCGGCTCCAGACGAATAAGATTCTTCGGCCATAGCAGCACCCAACCCTTGCAGCGTCCAATCCGCGGCGGGGTCTCGTCGTCCGCTCCCACATGCTGTACTGGAGGAGGCAAATCCTCGTGCCCCGATTTCACACTGGTCAAGCTAACCCTGAAGTGCCCAGCGGGGATCGGCTGGTTGTGGAATGTGCGTTGAGAGGGGTCCATTATCATCCCCTTTCCCACGTCCACCTTCTGGCCTTTGATCAAGTAGAGTATGGTGCATGGGGTTTCTTTCGCCTGCAAACACATATGTCTGTGGTGTAAAACAACCGAAAGGCAACAAAAATGGAATATTATCTATATATATATATATGTTGGTGCGACATGTAATTACCGTGACGGCGTCGAGCTCAGCCAAAGACGAAGGCCCACCTAGCGCGCCTGAGACTGAGGACGGGCTGCTATGAGCGGGAGCGGCTGCGAGAGGAGGCCCGGTTGCTTGAGCAAGTGATGGTGCGATGGTGTTGTTGTTCATGGAGTTGCTCGCGACGAAACTGGGCATCGGGAAATCATGTACCGTCTTGTCTGGATTTTCCTTCGCCCAGTTGATGATAACTGGAACCAAGTTAGTAGCGAAATCATTTCTGCAGGCAGTTACAGCTGCATTGACTGCCTGCTGTAGCAACTCATATTTGTCCTCGGCTGCTTTTTTCGCGTCCTCAGCTGCTTTTTTCTCGACCGCAAGCTTCACCTTTGCATCGATGTCCGCCTGACTAAACTTCTTTTTCTGCTTCTTGGCCTCCGGGCCGTCGTTGTAAAACACCTTCCACGTGGCGCCGTCTCCAGCGCCGTGCACACGACCATATTGCGGCCGCTGGTCCAACGGGAGTCCCTTAAGTTCGTTCAAGGCCCGGTTGAGAGGGGTGTCCCACTTGGGCCTCATCGGAGAAGTAGGGCTTTCGGCTGCAAGCCGGTGTTGCTTCTCCAGTAGTCTAATCAATTTCCTCGTGATCTTGTCCGTGTAAAAAACCTTTTTCTCCTTGTCCCACTTGTAGCGGGCCCTGATGAAGTCATGCTCCAAGGGGTTGGTGAACTTCGCGAAGGGGTCTGGGAGACCCGCGGCTTCACGTTCCGCGTCCTCCTTATCCCATATGGGCCTTTTACCGAGGTAGCCACGGCTTCCGAGGCGATGCTTCCCCGTGTTCCTTTGCTGAAGGCTTTTGAATTTCGCAGCCTTAGCCTTGGCTGCCTCGGTAGCGCAAGTGTCCTTGAACTTTTCGAACTCCTCTTCCGTAAGTGTCGGATTTTCCTCCAGAATCTTGGACAGGGGTTCATCAGCCTCAATAGCTCGTTTCACCCTCCCTTTCCAGGAGGCCAAATCATTGCTGAACATGCCCATGGCGTGATTGTTAATCTTTTTCATCTTCGGATCATCCCACGGTTGTTCTATGTTATCATCCCGGTCGGGGAACTTGAATCTCTTGTGCAACTTCGTTAGGAGCAACTGCGTCAAATGTTCTTTACTCCTTAAGTCATCGTCGTTGATGCTCGCGCATTCCCGTAGGATGCATCCTACTTGGTTCCCATAGCACTTGCGAGGTTCTTCCGGCTCTAACGGCTCAAACTTGCCAGGTGCCATCTTTGTGATCACAAGTCGTCCAATCCCTAGTTTGTTAGGTTTTCGTATCCTCTGCTTCTTATGCTTCCTCTTTTCGGTATCGGCATCGGGGCCGGTACCTTCCCCGCCGGTACCTTCCCCACCGGTCTCGGCGCCGCCATCGGTGCCGGCGCCGTCGGTGCCGGCCGTCGGTGTCGATGTCGGCGTCAGTACCATCATCGAGGCCGACCTGCAAACCTTGCTTAGCAGTCAAATAGTCGAGGTACTCTTGTTCACCCTCATAATCCATCTCGTCTGCATCTTGGTCAGAAGGCCCAGTTTCTTCGTTGTTCGACATGTTTCCTATGATTAAGTGGCCTCATTTATTTCTAAAAGTATGAATAAATGAGAAATGACATAAAAAGAAATCTATGTGCCAGCACTCGATATGCCAACTATGTAGCACAAATCATGCCTTTATTCACGGGAAATTTCGGCATGACCTTTGCTAAAAAATGGACATATCGAGCGCCTGAAATTCACCGAAACGGAAATGAATCAACATTCCGGCGTAACATAGGCCACTCGGATCATTTTCCAAACATGACATGTCCAAAACATGACATATGCACATATCACATGTCCAGTTCAAATTTCCATATAAATTCAGCTAATTTTGAAACCTAGCTAAATTCATAACTAAATAGATAACCTAATTAATTAACATGAAGAACCCTAGCAGAGAGGGGGGGGTTTACAGAGAGTGCAGGGGCGAGGAGGCAGGCCCGACGACGGCCGGCAGGGGAGAGGAGGGAGGCGAGGGCCGACGGGTCGGGGGCGAGCGCGCCGGGGTCGGGGGCGAGCGCCGGCGCCGGAGTCGGGGGCGAGCGGCTGGGTCGGGGGCGAGCGGCGTGGTCGGGGGCTAGCGCCGGCGCCGGAGTCGGGGTCGAGGGCCGGGACGGGGGCGAGCGCCGGGGCTAGCGCCGGCGCCGGCGGAGTCGGGGGCGAGCGCCGGGGCCGGGTCGGGCGCGGCGGAGCGACGGGGGAGAGAGAGTGGGGATTTGGGGGGAAATGGCGGGATGAAGCTGGGCGAGTGAGAATTTTGGGTTAAGTGGATGTAGCAGTAGCGCGTTATGACAAAACGCGCTGCTACTAAATTCTGTAGCTGCAGCGGTTTCGGAGAAACGCGCTACTACTATGATCTGTAGCTGCAGCGGTTTATGAGAAACTCGCTACTACTATGATGCGTAGCTGCAGCGGTTTATGAGAAACACGCTACTACTAAGATCTAGCTGCAGCGGTTTTGTAAAAACGCGCTGCTACTGCCGTCGCTACTGCCAGTTTTACTTTTTCTTTTCCTTTATTTTATCCCACTTTTATTGCCCGAGGGCAGTGAACGAAGGGAGGGCGATATATATTGCATCATTTGACGGTTAAATATGTATGCAAAATAGGAACATATATATTACACATCACTGGACCCATGCATAATAATGGCTAAGTGTGTATACAAAATAGGAACATATATATATTACACATCATTGGACCCATAACATACGTTTCCTCAGTGCTGACGTTTTCGTTTTTGAGTCAGCTTCTTTCCCTTCTTGTTCGTCAAAGAATAATTGAGCCCCTCATTGTGACTTTGCCTTTTCCATGGAGTACGATTTTTCTTAGGTAATGTAGTATTGATTCTTCTTTTGACGTATACTTCGTCATCATCGTCATCTTCCCTCATTGGGTTGCCGTACTGATCATAGTCTTCCTCGTTGGCGACTCCATCCATTCCAATGATGTTCCTTTTGCCTCTCCTCACGACAACACGGCTGGGATTGCGCGGGTCAGTTATGAAGAAGCATTGTGTCACGTGCTTAGCGTGTACCCATGGCTCGTTTTTTGCGATAGCGTTCACGGTAGCGCTCTTGGCGTCGGGTATAGTCATGGTAGTGAACATCCGGCTTTCTCTTTCGACATTCTTAGCCCATCTGACACGGAACATCGTCGTGTTGTGCAGTCCAGAGTAGTCAAGCTCCCAGATCTCCTCGACCCTTCCATAAAATCGTTCAGTTGTGCCGTTGTCGCTGCCGGTCATGCATTCCATCGTCACCCCTGAGTTCTGATCATCACTGTCCATATCTTTTGCCTCCGTGTAGAACGTGTATCCGTTGATATCATATGCCTGATAGGTTACGAGGTTGGGCGAGGGGCCATGTGCTAAGGCGTATATGAGCAATCCGTCCTTAGAGCCCTCCTCCGGGGGATTAGCAATAATATGCTCTTTGAACCAATGCAGGAAAGTGGAGTTGTGCTCTCTAGTAACTTCGGCGTCCGTCCTGCATACCCCCCGGTCACGATACTTCTTTGCGATAATTTCTTTGTGCAGTGCCACGAAAGGATCTACCTCGTCTAGGTGTTGTAGCACTACCAAGTTTGCTCTGTCAAAGTCGCTGCGTCGATCTGAGTATGCCACGTGCAGTTCCCTGCGACCGTTGCAGTGACCATCTCCTTCGAGCCTCCCATCGTGCTTGTTAACGGGCAAACCAACACTAACACCAGGCGGCTGGTCTGCGCCATATAGAAAATTCTCACAGAAAGAGATGCACTCTTGTGCCAAATAGCCCTGGACGATGCTTCCATCCGGACGGGACATGTTACGAACGAATCCTTTGATGATCCCATTCATCCTCTCAAACGGCATCATGTTGTGCAGGAATGACGGCCCCAGGTCTATTATGTCATCCACAATATGGACACACAGATGCACCATCACGTCGAAGAACGCGGGCGGGAAGTACATCTCAAGCTCATTCAGTATCACAACGATCTCTTCCTGTAGCCTTTGGAGCTGCTTCACACTGATCGACTTTCGAGAGATGACGTCGAAAAAGTTGCAGAGACCAATAAGCGTGTCACGGACGTGCTTGTCCATTATCCCTCTAAGGGCAACAGGTAGTATCTGCGTCATCATCACATGACAGTCATGAGACTTCATCCCGCTGAACCTTTTCTTGTCCGTGTCTAGATATCTGCTTATCTTGCCACAGTAACCGGAACTAACTTTCACTCCGGTAAGGCACTTAAAGAATTGATTGATCTCAGCCTGACTTAAGGTGAAGCAAGAGGGGGGGCAATAATCCTCTTTCTTTAATTTCTTGCCCTTCTTCTCCCGTGCCTCTGTCTCCGTCTCTGTCTCGTCTGACATTTTACGGGGCGGCATGTGCAGATCTTCCCTGATTTTCAAATCTTGCAAGTCTTTTCTTGCCTTCGGCCCATCCTTGGTCTTATCCGGCATGTTCATCAGTGTTGCGAGCAAGCTCTCAAGGACATTCTTACAGATATGCATTTGATCAAGGCAATGAGGTGTATCGAGTTTGTGCCAGTACTCCAAGTCCCAGAACACAGACCTCGTCTTCCATACCTTCAGCAGCGGCTCCGGCGCCTTTCTCATCGTCTTTCCCGGCGCGGGGCACTCCTTCCAGTTTTTCAACAGCTCATCGATTTCGGCACCGCTCCGCTTACGTGGAGGTCCTCGATGCTCAGCGTGACCATTGAATAGATCTCCACGGTTTCTCCACGGGTCGTCCTGTTCAAGCCATCTTCGATGCCCCATGTACACGATTTTCCCAGACCCGCCATCTTTCCTTGACGTTAGCTGCTGAGACGTTGTATCATCCATGCACCGCGTGCATCCGCAATATCCATGGCACACCTGGCCTGCCACATATCCGTAACCGAGATAGTCCTGCACTGTCGTGATCAGCGCGGCTCTCATGTTGAAATACTCACCTTTGCTGGCGTCCCATGTCTTGGCCGGTGTTTTCCATAACGTGTCTAACTCCTCTTGAAGTAGCCCCAGATACAAATTAATATTATTTCCTGGTTGTTTCGGCCCTTGAATAAGCATGCTCATGTGAATGTACTTCGATTTCATGCACAACCAGGGGGGAGGTTGTACATCCATACAAACACGGGCCATGTACTATGGTTGGTGTTCTGGTTGCCAAACGGATTCATGCCATCGGTACACGCGCCGAGCACGATGTTCCTTGCATCACATTCAAAATACCGATAGAAGCTGTTCAACGCTCTCCACTGGCTTCCATCCTTCACGTGTCTCAGCTTCGGATCATCTCCATCGTCGGGCTTCTTCCTCTCCGCGTGCCAGCGCATTAGCTTTGCTTCCTTGGGATCTACAAAATACCTCTGGAGACGGGGAGTGATCGGTAAGTACCATACAACTTTCTGGGGACATTTCTTCCCGGCCTTCTTGTATCGAGAAGCATTGCACACCGGACAGCTTGTTTTTTCTGCGTGCTCCTTCCGATAAATTATGCAATCGTTGATGCATGCATGGTATCTAACGTGTGGCAGATCAAGAGGGCACACGATCTTCTTGGCCTCATCAACACTAGTAGGACATAGATTACCCGCGGGAAGAACATCCTTTAGGTACTTGAGATGCTCATCGAGGCTAGTGTCGGTCCATTTGTTTTTAGCCTTCGTCTTCAGGAGTTGGAGCGTGAAACTCAACCGGGTCACCTCAGGATTGCAACCATCATACAATGGAGTGTTCGAGTCTACCACCAGTTGCTCCAGCTTAGCCTCCTCTCTAGAAGCAGCTCTCTCAGTACTCGTCTCCTTGCGAAGCAATGCTTGAACATGAGGGTCCCGCACAATTGAACTTAGTACCGACGAACTCTGCTGCGTGGAGTCCATGTCGTTCTCTCCGCCGCCATGTCCGGCCCCTTCTCCTCCGCCATGTCCGGCCCCTTCTCCGCCGCCATGTCCGGCCTCTTCCCCGCCGCCATTATCGATCATCTCTTCGTCTTGCCCCGTGTCATCATTGCCTGCCCCGTCGGCATCCTCAACATCGTCATCCTCATCTTCAATTATCCACCGAGTATAGCCATCCATGAAACCAGTCATGAGCAGGTGCGCTTCGACACGACCATCGTCATGGGGGTCGAGCCAAACTATTCCTTTGCATTTTCGACACGGACATAAAACCTCTGTCCGGTTATTTTCTTTCATGTCTTGCACCGCCGACCGCAACCACCTGTCCACCATCGTTCCACTGACCATCGTCAACTCTGCACGGTAATAATAAAAAAATTGATTGTAAAAATGCATGCATGCATCAAAGTCATAAAAAAATTTGGCATGACCTTCCCTAAAAATAGGACATATATGGATCTAGAGTTTGCCCGGAATTCGCCGAAACGGAAATAAATCGACATTTCGGCAAAACATAGGCAACTCAAAAGCACAATTTGGCGGCGTCAACTCATGCCACACACACAATTTCCACAAACATATCACACACACATAAACACATTTCCATTTTGCAAAAGCATGAAATTTTCATCACCTCTATCTCGATGGCCGGGAGATGATGTTGTAGGGAGATCAAAAGTGCACAAAGCTCTTCTTGACAAAGATAGATCTAGTTAGGGGGCAAATAGGTCACTTAACTAAATCCTACATCTACCTAGCTACCTAATTTGGAAGGAGACAACTTCAACTAGTGGAGGGGGAAGGAAAAAGAGAAAGGAGATGCATTAATGGAGGTGGTGTAGTTATGTAGGAGTAATGAAGAGAGAGAAGGTGGATAGAGAAGAGAGAGAGTAATGGGGGAGAAGTATTGAGAAGAAGAAGAGTGAGAGTGGGAGCATGTGGTGGAGGGAAGAGAGGAGAGGGGAGGTAGGGGGAAGGGAAAAGAGGAGGGGGAGGGAGGGACGGGTGGGGAAAGGTGTTGGGTTGGTGGGGTTAGCAGTAGCGCGGGAGAGAAAACGCGCTGCTGCTAAGTACTTAGCAGCAGCGCACTTTGCGGTAAGGCGCTACTGCTAACTAGGACAAAAAATTGTGGCAATTTGAAACTTACCAGCAGCGATCTCGAGGAAAGCGCGCTACTACTACCTACTTAGCAGTAGCGCTATTTTTGCGACCGCGCTACTGCTACATAGAGTTAGGGGAACACCGCCGGTCGATATTTGTAGCAACGCGTTTCTGGTCGAGCGCGCTACTGCTAATTCCTTATCAGCAGCGAGTTCGCGTGACACGCGCTACAACTACTTAGCAGCAGCGCTCTATTTTGAACCGTGCTGCTGCTAAAATTCTGTGTATAGGCTTTTCCCTAGTAGTGTGAAGTGGGGGAGAGGAAAACGAGAGGCAAATAGCAAATAATGTAAATGCGAGGGAGATGGGTTTGTGATGGGTACTTGGTATGTCATGACTTGAGCGAAGACCTCCCCGGCAACGGCGCCAGAAATCCTTCTTGCTATGTCTTGAGCTTGCGTTGGTTTTCCTCGAAGAGGAGAGGGTGATGCAGCAATAGTAGCGTAAGTATTTCCCTCAGTTTTTGAGAACCAAGGTATCAATCTAGTAGGAGGCTCCTCAAAAGTCCCACGCACCTACATAAACAAACAAAGAACTCGCAACCAACGCAATAAAGGGGTTGTCAATCCCTTCACGACCACTTGCGAAAGTGAGATCTAATAAAGATAGTAAGATAAGATAAATATATTTTTGGTATTTTATAATATAGATGCAAAAAGTAAAGATGCAAATAAAAGTAGATTGGAAGCAAATATGATAAGAGATAGACCCGGGGGCCATATGTTTCACTAGTGTCTTCTCTCAAGATAGTATAAGTATTACGGTGGGTGAACAAATTACTATCGAGCAATTGATAGAAAAGCGAATAGTTATGAGATTATCTAGGCATGATCATGTATATAGGCATCATGTTCGCAACAAGTGGACCGACTCCTGCCTGCATCTACTACTATTACTCCACACATCGACTGACTCCTGCGTGCATCTAGAGTATTAAGTTCATAAGAACAGAGTAACACACTAATCAAGATGACATGATGTAGAGGGATAAACTCAAGCAATATGATATAAACCCCATCTTGTTATCCTCGATGGCAACAATACAATACGTGCCTTGCAACCCTTTCTATCACTGGGTAAGGACACCGCAAGATTGAACCCAAAGCTAAGCACTTCTCGCATGGCAAGAAAGATCAATCTAGTAGGACAAACCAAACTGATAATTCGAAGAGACTTGCAAAGATAACTCAATCATACATAAAAGAATTCGGAGAAGATTCAAATATTATTCATAGATAAACTTGATCATAAACCCACAATTCATCGGATCTCGACAAACACACCACAAAAAGAGTTTACATCGAATAGATCTCCACAAGAGAGGGGGAGAACGTTGTATTGAGATACAAAAAGAGAGAAGAAGCCATCTAGCTAATAACTATGGACCCGTAGGTCTGTGGTAAACTACTCACAACTCATCGGAGGGGCAAGGTTGTTGATGTAGAAGCCCTCCATGGTCGATTCTCCCTCCGGCAGAACGCCGACGAAGGCTCCAAGATGGGATCTCGCGGATACAGAAGGTTACGGTGGTGGAAATTGTGTTTTGTCTGCTCCCTGGATGTTTTCGGGGTACGTAGGCTTATATGGGAGGAAGAAGTACGTCGGTGGACACTCGAGGGGCCCATGAGACAAGGGGTGCGCCCTATAGGGGGGGCGCCCTCCTATCACATGGAGGCCTCAGATGCTTCTTGACATGCACTCCAAGTCCTCTGGATCATATTCGTTCCAAAAATCACGCTCTCGAAGGTTTCATTCCTTTCGCACTCCGTTTGATATTCCTTTTCTTTGAAATACTGAAATAGGCAAAAAAACAGCAATACGGGCTGGGCCTCCGGTTAGTAGGTTAGTCCCAAAAATGATATAAATGTGTAAAATAAAGCCCATAAACATCCAAAAGCGGTAATATAATAGCATGGAACAATCAAAAATTATAGATACGTTGGAGACGTATCACACGGGCATCTTGCTAGTCCATGAAAACAACACATGGCAAAATTTCACGGCGAACGAGAGATTTGAATCTGTTGGGAGGGGCTATTTGGATCTTGCCCGGGGTAGCCAAAATATTGGCGACCCTTTTGTCCACTTGTGCCTTTGCGACCAATGAACGAGGAATGGCTCGGGTGCTCATGCATCCTCCAGCGCACACGTTGGAGACGAGGTCGCACGAGCTGTGCTTTTTTTGTCCCACCACGCCACCCGAGCCGGCCGCAGACCGACCGGGGACCCGCAAATTACGCCATCTAACTGTAGCCACACACATTATGACAACAACTTAACCAACCAGACGAAATTCATCCAAACACGGCGATATTTCATATAAACAATGACGGAAATCATATAAAATATCGGATTTTCATACAAAGATGACGGATTTCATTACATTCAAATGAACTACGTGGTGCTAGTTCTGGACAGCATAACTATATAATACCTGGCCTAAATGGTCGCATGCCGTTCCATTTGTGTTCCTCATGTAAGGCAGCACGATCAACGGACTGCCTGGAGCCCCGGAGGTATATGCTTCAGTGCAAAGGACGGCTCGCTTCCCCACTGCCCAACTGATATCATTGGCCGATGCCGAAGATGGTGGTGGAAGGGGGCTTCCCCGCTTCCGTAAAGCCCATGCGGGGTCGATGAAGGTCCTCGCAACAAAAGGATCCAGCAAGACACCTACTGTGTACGCCGGTGTCGCCTCCGCGGTGTCCTTCATGGGACCCAAGGGGCGGCAGCCTCCCGTGTTCTACTTCTCCTTAATGATGGCAGCGAACGCGGAGGCTTTGGCCACCGACTCGTTGCTCTCTGCGCACCTGGCTTCTGTCGCTGCTTGCATGGCGTGGCTGCCGGCATGGGAGTCTCGGCCACACAAACGGGAGACGCGGTGGCAGACACGGGAGGCGCGGTACAAGACAACGACGTGTATGGCAACAACGATGCCCGTGCGCCTCTCCTCGTCGAGCTGGCCTAGAGCGGCGAAATGCTGAACCGCGTGCCAGCTTGGGGTGGAAACTAGCTCTGTCGGGCAAGGAGAGGGAGGTGGATCAGCAAGCTGCATAGCTTCTATCCAGCAGGCTCGGCGGGACACCTAGCCATCTTGGATGCAGGATAACTACTCTTCGTAAGCCATTGTAAGAGTGGAAAAAATGGTGAAGGAGGAGATAGAGGAGCGACGGAGGTGTGCGATTTTTGGCCGGCGTTTGGCCTCATTTAAATAGGAGATAAATAGACGGCGGATGGGAGGAGCTCGGCCGATGTTGCGTTTAATGTCAGCCCGGTCATGAACGAACGTGTGTCCAGAGTGGGTTTCTCGGCTTCCACACGGGCGGGTTTCATGGAGGCATTTGAATGCGGCAAGGAGCCATGTTCAGCCGGGCATGCAGCGAGTGGCACCCTCGACACTGACGTACGACACCGCGTCGTTCTTCCACTGACGTGTGGGCTCTTTGGGTACATGGCCTGCATGTCAGTGACCCAACACAGGCAGCGCACAGCTGAGGAACTTTTGGTGGGCCAGGGCGGTCAAAAGCGGGCATTTCATAAACCGATGATTGTTCATTGAGTGTGACATCATCTATTTCACGTAGATAAGCCTACTATATAATGAAAGAGAATTTTAAAAATTTCATATATAAGTTGATAGCTCGTTTGATACGTTGTGATTCATAAAGACCGCTGCAAATATCAATGTTCTGCTTATCACAAATAAGACTGATTAATAATCGTCCATGTCCTTAACAAAGGGTGCATGCACGTATAGGTTGAGCATGTGTCTTACGTCGTGTGTTGTGTGCATGCATGCATGTGAGTGTTGCGTGCGTGCAAGGATACGTTTCAGTGTTGCATGCATGTGTGCGTACGTGCGTGTGTTCGTGAGTGCATGTGTACTTGTCAGTGTTTCACACCTACATGCGTGCGTATGTTTGTTATGTGTACATGTCAGTGTTGCACGCATGCATGCATGTGTGTGTTCGTGCGAGTGTTGCGTGCATGCATGGGTACATGCGGGGTGAGGCTACACGTCAGTCGACTGACTTTTTCATCTCTGGTGATTAGATTTTCCAGTCGTCGGATACGAAATCAAGGGCCTGCAGTTTATCTTCAAACTCCACCCCCCTGAGCTGCCAGCCACCACTGGCCGAACCACCGGCCCCTGCCGCCCCGCCCAGCCCGAAACCACTCCCCACCGCAGGTCCGCCACCGCACCGGCCATCCCTCTAGCCCCCCCAGCCTAGCTTTTTCTCCAGCGATCACCACGCCACCGCCCAATAACCGCCCTCCACCGCCTGCGACTACCAACCAGAGGTCTCACGACTTCGAATCCCCGTCGACCACTAATTTATTACCATTTCTGTCCTTCATATATGCGATGACGGGTGGGTCCTATGGTAATTGCGCTGCTGAATGTGGATCGCTTGACTGGTCAATTGATCATGTCAACAACAAATTACGGAGTTGTATGGTGATCTAGTGACCATATGACCACCCTAAAATGTATTTTATTAACACAGTACAGACTCAAACTACCATTTCTTTCTTTCATATACGCACTGACAGGTGGTCCCCATGGTTACGCGCCCCGATGGTGCGACACTAGTTGCGCCACGTGGAACGTTTGACTGGTCAATTGATTGTGTCATCAACAAAACACCGAGTTGTACGGGTGAGCCAGTGACCGTATAATCATGACATGTATTTTTTTAACACGGTACAGACGCAAGGGCTCATATATAGGTGCAAGCACTCACCGCTATAAGCGCACACACGCAGACCCTACCCCTATGAGCACCTTGGAGAGGGTGAGCCAGCATATGATCTTGAGATTTTAAGAAGTCACCATAGCTGCCTCGTAGTCGAGTGGAACGTCTTCTTCCACTGAACGCACATCATCGGAAAATACTAAAATTAACCTTGGATAAATGCAAGCACCGGGACTTTAACCCTGGTGGGCTCGAGAAACCACTGTCCTCCTAACCACCCAACCACATGTTGGTTAGCACGACAAAATGTATGTGGTGACCGTGATGAGCTTATTCTAAAGTCCAGTGACCATATCGTGCTTTTGCTACAAATACAATGACCATAAGTGTCGTCAACAAAATACGGAGCACGCATCAAATGCAAAGTCCATCAGTGTCATCAAGAAAATATGGAGATGTATCGTGAGCTAGATACCGTATGATCACCACAAGAATGTATACGGTGACCGTAATGAGCATATTCTGAAGTCTAGTGACCGTATAGTGCTTTAACTTGAATTACAGTGACCGGCACGCATGAATGTGTCGTGGTCATGCATACTTTGCAGGGCCGAGAGATAGTTTGTGTGCGTACGTGAAAGTGGTGTAGAAAGAGGGGGTGTCCGGTGGAGACAAGGAGAGATATGCCCTTCGTTTCTCTTTCTCGTGACTAATATTTTAGGAGAATATATAAACATTCACAATGTAGAACAAATATTTTTTGATGCACCATGCAATAAACTTTCATGTATAACATTGTACTATTGTATATGCTTATTTTCTTAGTGGGCGATTGCATGTGTGGTGTGGTGGGCACAACATTTCTAGTTGTGGTGGGTCAACATGAGGACTCATGGGTCGGTTCCATCCTGCGCCACATAGGTTGGACCGAGACGCATTATACGAAGACCCATGTGGAGGACTCGGCATACAACACGAAGCTACCAGAGTCCTGGAGGACTCTATCCCCATTGGTGATAAGCCGACTATATATGATTTGTAACCCTAGGCCCCGAGTATGTTATAGAAGCTTGGGGGCTAGTTCGTCGATAGTATACACATATGCACAATGCCTGGTATTCACGTGTACTTTTTACACACCCCTATCACTAATATACAGTACCAAGAGTAGGCTTTTTCCTCAACTGCAAGCACTAGTAGAAAAACCCCCATTCGTCCCGGTTGGTTAGGGCCTTTTGTCTCGGTTCTTGAACCGGGACTAAAGGGTCGTTACTAATGCCCTAGACCTTTAGTCCCGGTTCAAGCACGAACCGAGAAAGATGGGCCTCCACGTGGCCGGTGCGCTGAGCCCAGGCAGGAGGGCCTTTGGTCCCGGTTGGTGGCACCAACCGGGACCAAAAGGCATCCACGCGTTAGCATTTCAGGAGCTGGTTTTTTTGTTTTTTTTGAAAGAGGGGAGGGGGTTGGGGGTTTGGGGGGGGGTAGTTTATATGTTTCATATAGCTAATTAATAGAGAGAACTGTCCTCTCTGATGTCCATGCTTGGTCGACGCTACGTACTATACATAGAGAGGTCCTCGACACGCTAGCTAGTAAGAAAATGAAGGAAACCATTAAGTACTGAAGTTCGTCATGCATACCGAGAGAAGTGATCGATCGACCTCTCCTTCTCTGAGAGATTGGTCGAACAACAAGTTTTCGTATTATCTATCTGACGCTACTGGCTACATACATATACAATATATGTAAGATCTCTTACAATCCCCTAGCATTTGAAATCAACTTCCACATGGTATTCTCCGGCTTTATTGATGACGTGGTCAAGAAAGAATCCTGCCAATTCCTCTTGAATTGCTTTCATGAGATCTTGTGGTAGGAGTTCATTCCGCATCTGCCACATCTAATTTGAAGAAGGGGGTTAATATATATATATGAATGAAACTCAACAGAAATGATGGTGTAATAAAATGAAATTGTGAATATTATTGCTTACGCACTTCATATTGTCTTTTAGAGTAGCCCCGCTTATTTTTCAAAGTCGCGTTGTAGATGAACTCGCACACGTAGTATCCACAGTAATCATTCCCTTGTTCCTTCCACAAGCACTTTACGAGAAATAGAGATCAATCAAACTGATAATGAAGCATTATAAATGGCATTGATGAAAGTATGGCTATAGAATCAACGGGAGATGCGCGCAACTAGCTAGCTAGTAGTACTTACTTTCGGGTATGTATATCGCAGCTCCTTCGGCAGTCCCGGAGCTTCTGCGGTGAACTGTTTCCAAACCCTGCAAGACAAAGAAAATAATTATTATTACTTGAGATATCAGGAAATGAACAAAAAGTTGCCGATATGGTGCGATAATGATCGATTGAACTTACTTGTTGAGCATTTTAGTCATGTCCGCATAGGTTTCGGGATCTTTTCGTCTCGAGTCTAAGACGGTTACTAGTCCCCGCTCAAGCTTAATCTCCAGAAGAACATAGTGGAAGCTGCGCACGCATGCATAACTCATCAATTACATTACTATAACCTCGCTCGAGTAATAAGGGAAACCGAATATGCACACGACAGTAACACTCACTCGAAGTTGTAAGGAAAGAGTATTAAATCTTTGTTTTGATTTTTGATCAACGATTGTAGCAAGTTGGCCTCGGCCTCTTCGGCGTTCTTTGTAACCAGAAATTCATCTATGATATTTGTGTTAATGAACCCAATATCATACATTTCTTGTTTTCTGCACTCGACGATCTTCAATCTGCATAATATAGTGAGGATAATTAATTATAAATACATGCAATGAAAGAGCTGAGCTATATATAGAGACTTAATGACAGAAATAGTACTTACACACAGAGTAAAAGACCATTAATTTATCGAGGGCATTTTGGTTGAAGAACTCAAAGAACTCCTCAAATGGAACAGGCAACAGATCATTTCTAACGAGGTCGTGCTCCTCTTTAATTCTCAGATACAAAGTATTCGTCCCCCCAGACTCTCTGCAGGTTTTCATGTACCAATTATGGAATCTTCTAATCATCGTTGTTAGAGATTTTTCATCTTTGACGAGAGGCTTCCCCTACTCGTATCTGTGTTCGTCCACCTCCATGAAATCAAAATGTACATCGTCAGGCAGGTAATCTCTAAGATTGCTATAACCGGGCACCGTCCCCGGAGCATTAGCGACGATGTCGCTAGACACATTGAGCAGGGGGCACGATTGATTTGCTTGTTCACCGAGCTGGGCAATTTTTTCGCAGCTTCTCGTTCTTTTGACCTTTGATGTCTGACAGTACTTCCCGACCGCTCCGCTTTGAGATATGCCTTTTCAGTAATGCGCTCATAGTTGGTTTTCAGCGGAGACTTTGGTGGTTTCCTCAGGGCATCGATAGTGCGCTTTGCTTTCACCGGATCTACCTTCTCCTCCGGAGGTGGATGTCCGTCTGCTTTCAACCCTTCAAAGAAGTCCTCCACTTCGGTCCGCATGATCTTCGTGTTTTCCTCCTCGGTCCTCTCGTACGGTAACTTCTCTAGAGGCTTGAGAGGTGGAACGTATCTGTATTGCCTCCCGTCTCTGGCTGTACTGCTAGACGCCGGAGCAGACGGAGCGGCTGTGGCTGTCTTGTTTCGTGCTTGATTAAGAGGCGGAGGAGAAGGACTACGACATGCCAGAGCAGCCGGGGCGGCGGCGGGTCTCTTCCGCCCTTGCTGGCAAGGCGGAGAAGGAGGAGGCTGCTGGCTGCTTGGGCGCGCCGGCGCAGGCGGAGTGCCGCCACGCGCCAGAGAAGGAGGCTGAGTGCCCTGATCGTCACTCGCCGGAGGAGGAGGCGGTGGGGGAGGCGAAGTGCCTCGACTCGCCAGAGGAGGAGGAGGAGGAGGAGGAGGCGGAGGCGTCCAGTTTAGATGGTTGATGAACTCCTTCTGCCATAGGCATGGGGTCTTCAGAGCAGAACCCAGCTGAGTCTCCCCTTCACCGGTAGGGTGGTCCAGCTGGAGCTCCTCAAATCCCTTTGTTATTTCGTCCACCATCACCCTAGCATATCCTTCTGGAATCGGACGACAGTGAAAAGTTGCGCTGGGTTCAGAAGGTCGAACAGAGCCGACAGCCGCCTTGACTTTTAAGTTCTGCCATTGCGTCATAAGGTGGCAATTTTGAGACCCCATGATAGCATCCACGGGGTAGCTAGCAGGAGCCGTCAAGACATGCTCCGGCTGAAGCAGCTCGGTGGAAGCCACACTGCTTCTCCGCTGAGATGGCGGGGTAACTTCGGGGGAAGCTTCGGTAGTTCGTTTGCTGCGATTTGCTTCTTGTTCCTCTATCACTTGTACCCTTGCGTGCAGCGCCTGCAGTTCAGTCTGGTGCACTTTCTTCCTCTCCTGGCATTTGTAACCGCCTGCGTCCGGAAACCCAACCTTCCACGGAATGGATCCTGGCGTGCCTCGTGTCCATCCAGGGTGCTCAGGATTCCGGAGGGCCATTGTCAGCTCGTCATTCTCTCTGTCTGGAACGAACGTCCCTTCCTGCGCTGCATTGATATAGTGCTGAAGCCTCTTGATTGGTATTTTCATTTGCTCGTCCGTCCAAAGGCACTTCCCTGATACAGGGTCCAAGGTTCCACCAGCCTCGAAGAACCAAGTCCGGAAACGGTCTGGCCAGTTCATTGTCTCTGGTTCGATCCCTTTATCAAGCATATCATTCTCAGCCTTTGCCCACTTAGGCTGGGCTTTGAGGTAGCCACCTGACCCCGTGCGATGGTGAATCTTCTTCTTCGCAGCATTTTGTTTGTTTGTCACCGACATCTTCTTACTCTTTTCCGATGTCTTGTGGGCCACAAATGTGGGCCAGTGATTTCTAATCTTCCCATATTTGCCGATGAGTTCTGGTGTCTCTTCTTTGTCAACAAACCTTTTCAGCTCATTCTTCCACCTCCTGAATAGGCATGCCATCTTCTTAAGAGCATGAGACTTGATTAATTGCTCGTTAACTGGCTTCTCCGGATCCTCCTCTGGCGGTAGGGTGAAATTTGCCTTCAGTTCAGTCCAAAGATCATCTTTCTGCATATCATTGACATAAGACACCTCAGGGTCTTTCTTCTTAGGCTTATACCATTGGTGGATGCTGATCGGGATCTTGTCCCTAACAAGAACCTTGCACTGAGCAGCAAATGCATCCTTTGTCCGGATGGGTTCAATCGGTTCGCCGTCGCGCGCGATTGCTGTGATCTCAAACCTTTCATCCGAGCGCAACTTTTTCTTCGGGCCTCGTATCTTTACCAAAGTTGTGCCTGATCCGGAGGGCTAGAAAAAAGAAGAAAGACGAGAGTTAATTAATATGTGTACATATACCAAAACAATGAATGCATCAATTAGCTAGTCAGCAGAGGCTTAACTAATATATATACCTGGCCGGACTCGGTTCGGTCACCGGAGCCGTAACCACGGTCTCCTTCTTGCACCGTCATTGGGTCACCGGAGCCATCATCATCATGTCTTTCCTCCTCCATTCTTCGATCACCGTAGCCTGCTTCTTCACCATGTTCTTCCAGACCATCATTGTCGTTAAGATACTACAAGATATCACCTCCGGCTAAGATTATGTCACCCAACACCTCTTCTGCTTCCTCATCTCGTATGTGCTCCATTGTTTCTACAAATATTACAACATGGAAATTATTACACAAACATGACAGCAGGTGGATATATTAGTGGCAAACGTAGACCGAGCTTATTCTGGGTTTTGGGTGGCCTCGGCAATGCTTCAAGGGTAGGGGCGCGGCGGGAGGGGTAGGAGACTGACATCTTTTTTTTCTAGGGTTTGGGTGTCCTCGAGAGTTTTGGTCTAGCGAGAGGGGGTGACCTCGAGAGAGTTTGTCGGGTAGGGGCGCGGCGGGAGGGGGTAGGAGACCAACATCGTTTTTTCTAGGGTTTGGGTGTCCTCGAGAGTTTTGGTATAAGTTATCATAGTCCAGAGGGGGTAATATCGACAACGACGACATACATACATGGGAAAATAATGTTATCGGGGAGGGAGTATATCGACCCCCCCACGTGTTGAAGTTACTGGGAGGGGGTTATATCGACAACGACGCCATACGTACATGGGAAAAATATTATCGGGGAGGGGGTATATCGACCCCCCCTCGTGTTGAAGTTATCGGGAGGGGTATATCGATGACGATAGACCAGATAAAACATAAGAAAACGAAGAAGAAATAAAAAGAAGAGAAGAAGAAAGGAATAGAGGAGAAGATCGAAGAAAAAAAAGAAGAAGAAAAAGAGGAGAAGAAGAAAGGAATAGAGGAGAAGAAGAAAAAATAGAATTATATTCTATTTTTTCTTCTTCTCCTCTATTCCTTTCTTCTTCTCCTCTTCTTTTTCTTCTTTTTTCCTCTTCTTATTTATTTCTCCTCTTCTCCTCCTTTCTTCCTCTTCTTATTTTCCTTTTTCCTCTCGTTCTTTTAGTATTGCTTGTTTTTTTTTAAATGTTCAAATAGAAAATTTAGAAAAAAAGTTAAAGTTTTGCCTAATGCATTGTTCATATGAATATACAAACATTTGCATATTCTACAATAATTAATATCACCAAAAAAATCTATGAACAGAAAAAAATCCTAACTTTTCTAACAATCTATCTTTTGCATATATACATGAACATATATATACACAGAGAACATATATATACATACATATATACATTTTTATAAAAATGCAAAAAACAAAAGATCTAAAAAAGGACATATAAACAGATATACACACATACATAGACTCATACATATACATATAATCAGGAAAAAAACATCATATGTGCAGAAAAAATAGGGAGGAAGGGGCCGTGCCGGCCCTGACCAAAGGATGAGAGGTGCGGCGACGGTGGTGTGGTCGGGGCAGGACGAGGCAGAGGCGATGGCGGCGTGGTCGGGGCAGCTGGGGCGACGACGACGTGGTCGGGGCAGGGGCGCGCGGCGTGGTTGCGGCGGGCCGCCGGCAGCATGCTCGGGGCAAGGGCGGCTGCGCGTCGACGAGGTAGCAGAAGGCGGCGACGGCGTCGGCGGGGCGAGCTCGGGTTGCCTGTCCGTGACGGGGGTGGCGACGGCGTCGGGGCGGCGCGGGGAGGTGACCGCGACGGTGCGGGGTGGCGCGCGGCGACGGCGTCGGGCGGCGTGGGGAGCGGGCGGCAACGGGGGCGGCGACGGCATCGGCGGGGTGTGAATCGGGCAGCCTGACGGCGGCGTCGGCGCGGGCAACTACAGAGACTGAAAAACACTAAGTGTTTGCTTATAAAGCAAAGCCATTGGTCCCGGTTCGTGGGACCAACCGGGACCAATGCCCCCTTTGGTCCCGGTTGGTGCCACCAACCAGGACCAAAGGCCAGTTTTCGGCAGCCCAAAGGCCGGGAAGCGGCGGCCTTTGGTCCCCGTTGGTGGCACCAACCAGGACTAAAGGAGGGCATTGGTACCGGGTGGTGCCATGAACCGGGACCAATGCCCCCCTTTAGTCCCGGTTGGTGCCACCAACCGGGACCAAAGGCCTAGCGCTACCCGCGGCCAAAAGTTTAGTCCCACCTCGCTAGTTGAGAGGGGCTCGGAGTGGTTTATAAGCCCCACTGCGGCTGCCCTCTCGAGCTCCTCTCAAATGCAGGCTTACGGGCCAAATGTCACACTATACTGTCGGTGGGCCTGTTGGGCCTTTTGCGGGCCTGAATCCTGGCGCAGGTTGGGTTTCTAGTCGTATTCAGGCTGCGGCGGCCCAATAGGTGGCAGTTTTTTTAATTTTTTTTCAGTTTTTTCTTTTGTTTTTTGCATTATTTATTTTCTTTCGTTTTTTTGCTTTATTTTTAATTATTTGCTTTTAGGTCAGAAAAATTATAAACTTTCTGTTAGTGCCATTAGTTTTCATATTTGAATAGTTAAAATTTGAATTCTTTGAAATTTGTGTGAATCACAAGTTTGTGATTAACTTTACTATGATTTTTTTCAGTTTTTTTGTTTTGTTTTTTGCATTATTTATTTTCTTTTGTTTTTTGCTTTATTTTTTAATTCTTGTTACTTTTAGGTTAGCAAAATTATAAACATTCTGTTAGTGCCATCAGTTTTAGAAAAATTATAAATTTCTATTAGTGCCATTAGTTTTCAAATTTGAATAGTTAACATTTGAATTCTTGAAATTTGTGTGAATCACAAGTTTGTGATTAACTTTACTAAAAAAATGAGCATAGATGCGCCTATAGAGAAAATTCAATCTATATTCATAATAAATTTCTATGAATTTCAGAGAAATTTAGTATGAATTGAGGTCAAATTCCCTGTATAAGGGCATCTATTTTCACTTTGAGAGGAGGTCAACAAGGCAGAGAGGGAGGGGCTTATAAACCGGTGTGAGCGCCCTTCAGTTGGCCAGGTGGGACTAAACTCTGACCGCAACGAGGACCATTCCTTGAGTCCCGGTTTGTGGCACAAACCGGGACTAATGGTCATGGGCCAGGGGCGAGGCACATTGGTCCCGGTTCGTGCGTGGAACCGGGTACAAAATGTCCAGACAAACCAGGACCAATGGCCCACGTGGCTGCCCTCTTGAGTGTTCTTTGTGAGAACATAGTTGACAAGGAGCGAACCAGGATTAATGGTACTACGAGGGCCAAACTATAAGATATTAAAGCATTTCAAATGAACTCTGAAAAAGATGAAAGTTGGCATGGTATCATAATTTCACCCACATAGTATGTGCATGTACAAAACGGACAATGGTATCATACTCGTCTGTTACAAAGTTGGCATGGTATCATCATAATAGTTGCGGGAGAAAGTCTTCACTTTTTCTTCATTTGTGTCATTTGCTTATTGCGCCGTAACCATGGATAATGTTCATTGTTTACCAGGATGCTTGGGTCAGCCTTGACTTTGAAGGGAGGAATTTCATGAAACTTTTCATAATCTTCAGACATGTCTGTCTTGCCCTCCACTCCCACGATGTCCCTTTTTCCTAAAAGAACTATGTGGCGCTTTGGCTCATCGTATGATGTATTCGCTTCCTTATCTTTTCTTTTTCTCGGTTTGGTAGACATGTCCTTCACATAGATAACCTGTGCCATATCATTGGCTAGGACGAACGGTTCGTCAGTGTACCCAAGATTTTTCAGATCCACTGTTGTCATTCCGTACTGTGGGTCTACTTGTACCCCGCCTCCTGACAGATTGACCCATTTGCACTTAAACAAAGGGACCTTAAAATCATGTCCGTAGTCAAGTTCCCATATGTCCACTATGTAACCATAATATGTGTCCTTTCCCCTCTCGGTTGCTGCATCAAAGCGGACACCGCTGTTTTGGTTGGTGCTCTTTTGATCTTGTTCAATCGTGTAAAATGTATTCCCATTTATCTCGTATCCTTTGTAAATCAATACAGTCAAAGATGGTCCCCTGGACAACAAGTACAGCTCATCACAAACAGTCTTGTCACCTCTGAGACGTGTTTCCAACCAACTGCTGAAAGTCCTGATGTGTTCACATGTAATCCAGTCGTCGCACTGCTCCGGGTGTTTGGAGCGCAGACTGTTCTTGTGTTCATCGACATACGGGGTCACCAAGGTAGAGTTCTGTAGAACTGTGTAGTGTGCTTGAGACCAAGAATATCCGTCCCTGCATATTATTGAGTCCCCTCCAAGCGTGCCTTTTCCAGTCAGTCTCCCCTCATACCGCGATTTAGGGAGACCTATCTTCTTAAGGCCAGGAATGAAGTCAACACAAAACCCAATGACATCCTCTGTTTGATGGCCCATGGAGATGCTTCCTTCTGGCCTAGCGCGGTTACGGACATATTTCTTTAGGACTCCCATGAACCTCTCAAAGGGGAACATATTGTGTAGAAATACGGGCCCCAGAATGACAATCTCGTCGACTAGATGAACTAGGACGTGCGTCATGATATTGAAGAAGGATGGTGGGAACACCAGCTCGAAACTGACAAGACATTGCGCCACATCACTCCTTAGCCTTGGTACGATTTCTGGATCGATCACCTTCTGAGATATTGCATTGAGGAATGCACATAGCTTCACAATGGCTAATCGGACGTTTTCCGGTAGAAGCCCCCTCAATGCAACCGGAAGCAGTTGCGTCATAATCACGTGGCAGTCATGAGACTTTAGGTTCTGGAACTTTTTCTCTGGCATATTTATTATTCCCTTTATATTCGACGAGAAGCCAGTCGGGACCTTCATACTGAGCAGGCATTCAAAGAAGATTTCTTTCTCTTCTTTCGTAAGAGCGTAGCTGGCAGGACCTTCATACTGCTTCGGAGGCATGCCGTCTTTTTCGTGCAAACGTTGCAGGTCCTCCCGTGCCTCAGGTGTATCTTTTGTCTTCCCATACACGCCCAAGAAGCCTAGCAGGTTCACGCAAAGGTTCTTCGTCACGTGCATCACGTCGATTGAAGAGCGGACCTCTAGGTCTTTCCAGTAGGGTAGGTCCCAAAATATAGATTTCTTCTTCCACATGGGTGCGTGTCCCTCAGCGTCATTCGGAACAGCTAGTCCGCCGGGACCCTTTCCAAAGATTACGTGTAAATCATTGACCATAGCAAGTACGTGATCACCGGTACGCATGGCGGGCTTCTTCCGGTGATCTGCCTCGCCTTTGAAATGCTTGCCTTTCTTTCGACATTGATGGTTGGTCGGAAGAAATCGACGATGGCCCAGGTACACATTCTTCCTGCATTTGTCCAGGTATATACTTTCAGTGTCATCTAAACAGTGCGTGCATGCGTGGTATCCCTTGTTTGTCTGTCCTGAAAGGTTACTGAGAGCGGGCCAATCGTTGATGGTTACAAACAGCAACGCGTGCAGGTTAAATTCCTCCTGTTTGTGCTCATCCCACGTACGTACACCGTTTCCATTCCACAGCTGTAAAAGTTCTTCAACTAATGGCCTTAGGTACACATCAATGTCGTTGCCGGGTTGCTTAGGGCCTTGGATGAGAACTGGCATCATAATGAACTTCCGCTTCATGCACATCCAAGGAGGAAGGTTATACATACATAGAGTCACGGGCCAGGTGCTGTGATTGCTGCTCTGCTCCCCGAAAGGATTAATGCCATCCGCGCTTAAACCAAACCATACGTTCCTTGGGTCACCTTGCAAACTCAGTCCAGTACTTTCTCTCGATTTTTCTCCACTGCGACCCGTCAGCGGGTGCTCTCAACTTCCCGTCTTTCTTACGGTCCTCACTGTGCCATCGCATCAACTTGGCATGCTCTTCGTTTCTGAACAGACGTTTCAACCGTGGTATTATAGGAGCATACCACATCACCTTCGCAGGAACCCTCTTCCTTGGGGGCTCGCCGTCAACATCACCAGGGTCATCTCGTCTGATCTTATACCGCAATGCACCGCATACCGGGCATGCGTTCAGATCCTTGTACGCACCGCGGTAGAGGATGCAGTCATTAGGGCATGCATGTATCTTCTGCACCTCCAATCCTAGAGGGCATACGACCTTCTTTGCTGCGTATGTACTGTCGGGCAATTCGTTATCCTTTGGAAGCTTCTTCTTCAATATTTTCAGTAGCTTCTCAAATCCTTTGTCAGGCACAACATTCTCTGCCTCCACTGCAGCAATTCTAGTATGGTACCGAGCTTTGTGTTGCCATCTTCGCAATTCAGGTACAACCCTTTTTTGTGATCCTCTAACATGGAGTTGAACTTCAGCTTCTCCTTTTGACTTTCGCATTGCGTCCTTGCATCGACAATGACCTGGCGGAGATCATCATCATCGGGCACATCGTCTGGTTCCTCTTGATCTTCAGCAGCTTCACCCGTTGCAGCATCATTGGGCACATCATCTGGTTCCTCTTGATCTTCAGCAGCTTCCCCCGTTGCAGCATCACCGTATCCAGGGGGCACATAGTTGTCATCGTCCTCTTCTTCTTCGCCGTCTTCCATCATAACCCCTATTTCTCCGTGACTCGTCCAAACATTATAGTATGGCATGAAACCATTATAAAGCAGGTGGGTGTGAAGGATTTTTCGGTCAGATAAGACTTTGTATTCCCACATTTAGGGCATGGAGAACACATAAAACCATTCTGCTTGTTTGCCTCAGCCACTTCGAGAAAATCATGCACACCCTTAATGTACTCGGAGGTGTGTCTGTCACCGTACATCCATTGCCATTTCATCTGCGTGCATTATATATAATTAAGTGTGTCAAAACCCATTACAGAACATCATGAATAGATAATTAAGTGACCAAATTAATAGAAGTTCATCATCACATTAAAACCAAAGTACATACATAGTTCTCATCTAACAACATAAAGCTCTCCAGATCATCTAAATTAATTAAACCATACATTGGAGCTATGTAAAACATTTCAATGCGAAAACAAATGCGATCACAATCGCAACCAAGGTAACAATTGATCCAACGGCATAATGATACCAAGCCTCGGACTGAATGGCATATTTTCTAATCTTTCTAATCTTCAGGTGCATTGCATCCATCTTGATCTTGTGATCATCGACGACATCCGCAACATGCAACTCCAATATCATCTTCTCCTCCTCAATTTTTTTATTTTTTCCTTCAAGAAATTGTTTTCTTCTTCAACTAAATTTAACCTCTCGACAATAGGGTCTGTTGGAATTTCCGGTTCACATACCTCCTAGCTAAATAAAATCTATGTCACATTGGTCGGCATAATTTTCATAAACAAGAAATGAAGCAATAGTTATAAAGATAATATATACCACATCCGAATCATAGACAGGACGAGGGCCAACGGGGGCGGATACCAAAACCATCGCACTATATAATAACAAGCAATAAAATAGTAAGAAAATTAGACAAGTATCTATCTAAAGCAAGAATTTTTTTCTTTCAGAAAGAAGATAAGAACAAGAGGCTCACCATGGTGGTGCCGGCGACGAGATCGGCGTGGGCGATCGATGAAAGTGAAGACGGGGACGGGGCGTGACGGGCCGCTAATATAAACCTAGACAAATCTTGGGAAAAATAGAGTTCGGAGGTCGTGCTTTGAGAGGAGAAATCTTCACTAGTGTGGCTCGGGCATTTCATCGAACACCTCATGTGCATAGGAGGTGAGCTAGAGCACCACAAAGCCCTCCCCTCCCCGGCCAGAGAAAAACAGAGCAGTGGAGTGCTCTGCTCGCAGGCGAGGCGTATATATAGGCACCTCAATGGTCCCGGTTGGTGGCACGAACTGGGACTAAAGGCCAGCCTGTTGTCCCGGTTCAAGCCACCAACCGGGACCAATGCTGGTGGGCCAGGAGACAGGCCCATTGGTCCCGGTTCGTCCCACCAACCGGGACCAAAAGGTCCAGACGAACCGGGACCAATGGCCCATGTGGCCCGGCCGGCCCCCTGGGCTCACGAACCGGGACCAATGCCCCCATGGGTCCCGGTTCTGGACTGAACCTGGACTAATGGGCTGACCCGACCTGAACCAAAGCCCTCTTTTCTACTAGTGAAGGGGCCGAACTAGGGTAAAACTTTGCCCCGTATTACCATCTAGCCTAACAGTCAGGGATATCCTACCGAATGATATCATGGAATCATATCTGCCAACTACTAAGAGAGAGGTGTGTCTGGGGGGGGGGGGGTCGGGGGCAATGTGTGCGATAGAGGCCTAAAGATAATGTGTGTGCGGGAGACACGTACGCACATATATGTGTGTGTATAGGGCTAGTAGAGACCGTGCGTGTGTACATATGCATGTGAGAGAAATAGTGTTTTCCAACTAAGATTAGTGAAAAGAGTGGTACATAGTAGTCAGAGAGAGAGAGAGAGAGAGAGAGAGAGAGCATTTGCGTGAGACACCCCGACACCCCGTGAGAGATTGTGAGCATGTGTGAAAGAGAAATGTCGATGCATATAAAGTGTGTGCACTTATGCGTTAGATAAATAGATATATAGTGTGTTTGTGAGAATGGGCCGAGGCATAGTGCATCTACGTGTAAAAGGCGGTTTTACGCATTAAATTAAAATATACATGGCATTATTATTTTTGGACGAGATCATGAATTTTGCAAATTGCGTATGGACGAAAATCGGTCTATTAGACACCCATACTCTATTGAATTCTAGTATGTGCATGTGTTTATTTCATATTATCGATCCATAGAGTGAGAGCGGTTTCAAATACAGTGAATGGATTGCTTTTGCAATTCATATATAAACATTAATTAGTGCACTCCATGTTGTTAGTGTGAAGCACTTTATAAATTTGTCACTTGCATGGATACATTCTAAGTTGCTAGCTACGAAATAGAATACATTTTGAATTCAACATAAAGGGGGTTTTGAAGATTCGAATTCATAGGAAGTGCATTCATCTATTTGAACCCGACATAATGGCATTTGTAAATCAGATCTAAAATGGGGCATCAATCTTTGTTGTGCGTTTGAACATGCTATATATTCATACGCATGTCTATCTTTTTTTGCAACCAAAAGGAGATTATATCTGGAACCATGCATGAACTGAGGTAAGTTGCATATTTCTTAATATATACTCGTGTACAATGTATATTCAAATGTACCCCCTCCATTCCAAAATAATCATAGCTTTAGGATTTTCAAGAGTAAAGATTTGTGAAGTTTGACAAATCCTGAAAGTTCAATTCAAGAGAACCAAATATGTTAATGCTTCTGCTCCCAAATACTGAACGAAGCACCAAATAAGCCTGTGGTCACTTGAAACCACGCGAGACTAATGTTTAATGGTAGGAAATTACTGTCCTGACTCTGGCCCATGTAGCCTATCGGCCCGATGTCCAAAGGTCTAAACCGGGGTAGGTTTGTAACTTCACCAAGACGCTAGTCTCAACCGCCTCCGAGAAGCATTCAAATGCGGTGGGCCCCTAAACACCCATGTGCTCAGCCGAAATCTATCCCGCCCACATTTGGGACACCTGAGATTACTGTCCTAACCCCAACCTGCAATATGTCCATATTTTAGATGGGGGCAAAGTTTGTAACTTTCCCCAAATTTCAAACAAGCATGTCCCAAACCGAAACATTGTTCCCCCTTAGTTCCCCCTCCCTCCGTTTCCCCATTCATACTCTGTGGGCGCCAAAATGCCCTCTCCACAAGCCTCGAAACCCCAGCCTCCTCCGTCCTCCACCCCATAGCACCCAATCCACCACCACCCTCCTACATCACGCCGGAGCCGGTACCCCGACGTCGTCGTCCAACGCAACCACAACCGCAACAGCCTCAAGGACTTAGCAGCTGAAGCCGAGGCAGAGCTGCCTCCACGATGCCGACGCCGACGTGCGCCATACCAGAACCACTTTGACCAGGCTGTCCTGCACCTCACCGCTGCTGCTCCACTGTCGCAACCGTCCATCGCACCGGAGCTGTTCCCGCTATGTCGTAGTTCGCCGCCTTGGATCTGGTTCCCCGCTGCCGACAGACGGCCACCGCACCACACTCAACAACTTGGCCATGGGTTCGTCCAAGGCTCCACCGTCCTCCACAACTTCTCATTTCCAGCGAACCACATGAAGATTGTTGGAAAAACAGAAGGAGGACACAACACTGCCAACAGAAAGAGTGTCAGGACCCCGACTCGATGTCACATCGATCTAGCTGGTAACACCTCATATCACTTTGCGGCCTCACGCATGGTATCCCCACGGGTGTCGTATTACCTTTTCCCGGGACCGTTTGCGCCTTTTGGCTCACGTATATGATAGTGTCGCTAGCATCCATATGATAAGGAGCCCGGGCTGACATGACTAGTCGTAAACCCAAAGTGGCACAGACTTACAGGGACAGGCATCCATGACCCAGCTTCGAACGTGTCGGTCATCAGCAAGTGGGTCCGGGCTGTAGCACTGGGCTAGCAGGACTCCGGTAAACCGGGCTGTAGCGGGCTAACAGGACTTCGGTACTCAAAGCGTGACATTTCCCCGAAGGGACAGACACAGGAACGAAGAAGGACACATGCCGGCCAGCCTAAGTGTTCCAGAGTAGTAGCAAGCTACCATGGCTCAGCGGTAACACTAGGAGACATTTCCCGGTAAGAGAGGCTACTAAAGATAAACAACTAGATAGTCAGATCCCACACATACCAAGCATTTCAATCATACACACAATATGCTCGATATGTGCAAATACAACGAAGCATCACAACATGACCCTATGACACAAGTACTTTATTTAAGGCTCAGGGAGCCATACATAACATTCACAAAGGTACGGGTCTCACGACCCAACATACAAGTCATACAGTCATACAAGCCAGCAGCGGAAGTACATTGTCTGGGTACAGACAACTAGTAAAATAAAAAGGCTTGGAAAGCCTAGCTATACTACGTGGTCCATCACAAGCTCAGGGTCACCACCTGGGTCTTTAGCCTACTCGTTGATGTCAACGTCTACATAGAACCCATCAGAAGGGGTTGCAGCGTCTTCTGTAAAAATGTAGATTATAGCAACATGAGTACAAAGGTACTCAGCAAGACTTACATCAGATCCTACATACATGCATAGTATCAAGAAGGGTTGGTGGAGTTATTGCAGCAAGCTAGCTTTGACTCTTGGCTAGACTATCCTACGATACTCCAACTTGAAATGTTTTGCGCACACGAGTCCACTACTCACCATTTCAATACACTACCGAGGATCCACCTCCGTCTTCCTACGGAAGAGCCATCCTCGGCACTCACACTTATCTTGAGGCTTTTAGTAGTTTCCATTTACTTGTCTATGAACTGTATAGGCAACCAAGTAGTCCTTTACCGCGGACGCGGCTATTCGAATAGATCATGTTAACCCTGCAGGGGTGTACTTCTTCATACACGCTCTCACCACTTACCGTCGTTTACACGACATGTACTCAGCAACCTTCAAGCGGAAGCCCAACGTGGGTGTCGGCCACGACCTACCTAATCACCTAAGCCTCCAGTCCAGGTTTATCGCCTATTCAGGTTCCATCCGCAGGGAGTCCGGCCGAGGTTTCCCATACGGCCCCGAACGATGTGAACAGGGTTCCCGGGATACCTAACGGGTATTCGGTACACCGTGCCACGTACCTACCGCATCACAGCCCACCCCTACGGTCAGCGTTGTCCACGGCCTCCAGTAGGCTACAAACACCAGAAACTACTTGCAACTCCTGGACGGAGAACTAGGGTGAATAAGAAGTCGAGAGGGTCCATTGGTTTCGGGCCCAATGCATGGTAGTTGCTGATTCTTAAATCACACATACAGATCTCAGTGCTTAAGGTCGGCTTCAATGAAACAACCCACCATGTACTCCTACATGGCCTCTCATCGATACCTTTACCAAATCGTGTTCACCACACCACTCTCATTACCGACATAATCATTTCACTCTAGCCCATCACCCAGATGAACCAGACCTGACACGACTCTAAGCATAGCAGGCATAGCAAGGTAGGAACAACACATACATAGGGCTCAATCAACTCCTACACATGCTAGTGGGTTTCATCTAGTTACTGTGGCAATGACAGGTCATGCAGAGGAAATGGGTTCAACTACCGTAGCACACAGCAGTTTGAATCGCGTTGTCTTAATGCAGTAAAAGAGAGCAGGAGCGAGAACATGGGATTGTATCGATATGATCAAATGGTTGGTTGCTTGCCTGATGGTTCGATGCACTGATACGGTTCTTCGTTAGGGTAATCACGGTACTCCTCGGAGACAGAACCTGTCGCAAAGGACATCGATACACAAGCATCACCAAACAATGTGCAACAATATGATGCATGCATGAAACATGGCAATATGAGTGTGTTGGGCTAATGCAACTAAAACCAGAAGGGTTTGAACAAATTTGAATCAAAGATTCAAATTTCAAACTCAAACATGGCCTTTTAAAGTGCTTTTCCTTGTTCTGCTTAAAACATCAATTTAACTTGTTTGATCATGCATGAAAATAGTACAGATGGATAGATTGGATTTTTCTGATCATTTTTCATATATAATTTGTCCAATTTGGAGTTACAGAATAAAAGTTATGAATTTTTGAAGTTTAAATAATATTCTGGAATTTCCTGATTTAATTTAAATCCAGAAAATCAATTACTGCGTCAGCCTGATGTCAGTGTGACGTCAGCAGGTCAACGGAACAGGTCTGGGTCAAACCTGACAGTGGGTCCCGCATGTCAGGGTGATTAATTTAATTAAAATTTAATTAAAACTAATCCTGGTTAATTAGCAGGGCTGGGCCCCACCTGTCATTGACTCAGGGGAGTCAACCAGGGCCCACCCGTGGTCAAAGTCAAAGTCGGCTGCCGGCGTTTAGCCGCCGGCGAGCCCGACGCGGCGGCGGAAGTGGTTTTGGTCATTTCGGCCACTAAATGGACCGCGGAGGCCACCGGAGTGGAGCTGAGGACCACCCGCAGCTCTTGGCGGAGTCCGTTGGGGTCGGGGTGGCCGGAGTCGACGGCGGCGAGCTCGGCTGCGGCCGCCGGGGGTCAGTCGTGCACGGGAACGGGGTTGGAGCTCGAAGTCGAGCGAAGCGAGGCGCTAGGGATGCTCTACGGGGTCTTGCGAACTCGTTGGACTCGCCGGGGTGACCAAATGGTCACCGGAGCTGCGTCGACGGCGAGCTCGGCGACGGCGGAGGTTCGGCCGTGGTGGGGAGGAGGCTACGGTGGGGGAACGAGGGGGAGAAGAGGGGGAAACGGTGGCGTAGCTCACCGCGGTTGCAGTGGGCGTCGAAGCGGGCTCGGGGACGCGTTGGAGACGACGAATTCGACGGCGACGATTGTCGGAGCCCGAAGAGGGGAACGGCGACGTGGCGGCGATGCAGGGCTTCCAGGGAGCTGTGGAGCGGTGGGGAGGAAGAGGGGGTTGTGGCGGAGCTTCTGAGCTAGTCGGGGGAGCGAGGGGTGGTCGGAGACGGCGGCTATGGCGAACGGCAGCGACGGTGGTGTTCGGCCGTGTGAGAGAGAGAGCGAGGGAGAAGGGAGAGCCGGGGGAGAGTGAGAGAGAGAGCAGGGGGAGAGGCGTGGCGTCGTCCAGATCATCGAGCGAGGAGGGGAGGGCAGGCAAGCAGGCGAGCAGGTGGCGTGGCACGGTGGCGCGCGCGCGCGCCGGCCACACTCCCCTCCCTCTGTCGGGACGAAGACGACAGAGGAGGGAGGTGGGCTGGGCCGGCTGCTGGCTGGGCCAGCCAGCTGGCTGGGCCGCACAGGGAGGAGCCCAGGTAAGCTTCTCCCTTTATATATTTTTCTGTTTTCTGTTTTTATTTAATATATCTGCAACTTTGTTGAATTAAATAAAATACCTAGGCAAGTTCAAAAATCACCAAACTATTCCTGGCCCATAGTTGGATTATTTCCAACATGAAACATTTTAGTTTGGAGATATTTGAGCATTTAAATATTTTATATTATTTTAAATGCCCAAATTCAAATATTTATGATTTAATTCAAAAACCCTAGGATGGCCTAGGAAAATGTGCACCATTTTTGGCAGAGGTTCTGAACCAAGGCAAAAATGATGGGCATTTTAGAAGGGCATTTCAGGTTCATTGAAAAATTATTTTAGTAACCCTAGTTGGTTTCAGAGGGGACTGGGGGTTCTGTCATCCCCATTTCAAGTTTCTGATGAAAGAGTAAACATGATGCAACACTCTAATGCATGACTAGCTAGGGTGTGACAAAGAGGTACTCCTCTTCCCTTATTCATGCAAATCTTACGTCTCTGCTCACACCGTATTCATCCCACGAAAGAAAATAGTTGAGCGCTTCTTATTGCATCTTCTTCGTGATACTAAATGCACAAGGTTTCCTACCTTTACCATTTCACCTTTGTTATAGGTCAGTAGCCCGCCTGTATTTCAATTCAGGGTTAGTTGAACCGCAATTAGAAGAAGCAACACCCGCTTAGGCGTGCAAAGCACCTAGTCCGCCTGTTCGGAGGGGAAGCGGCGCATCGGTGTCTATCATAGGGGTGTGGGGTGCAGGAGCTGCTTGCGCACGATCTGGAGGTCGGCGGGGCTTGAATGGATGGCCCGGGGGGGGGCGGTGCGGTGAGGTCGAGGGAGGGCGGAGGCAGGGGACTGGGCCGGTGGTCACTGGCGTTTCGAGGAAGATCGTCAACACTGACTGGCTGGAGGTAGATGAAGGTGATCTGCCTGTTCTTTGTACATCGGATGGTGCAGAGAAAATGGACTGGCCTATTTGTTTTCAGTCGACTGTTATTTTCATAGAATCCTGTAGTAATTTAGTGTTCCATGCATGTTGTAGAGCTATCATATGTCTCCCGTCATTTATTTCTCACCGATTTGCTATTTGCTACCTTTACACTGTACTAATTGTGCACACACTTCACCCATACTCACACTATTGTCTTTTTATGCATAGGTATTTCAAACTCTGACGCAGTGTTGATGAATGCAAAAAAGAAAAGACAGAAGTCGCTCCAGTGTAATTCGAAGATAAGCACTAAGCATTTCAGCGCTCTAAAGGGTGCAGTGTCAGCAGATGGAGACAGTAAACGTAGCTCTATAGTTGATGATCTCAATAGCCACACACAACAATCCCAGGTGCTTGCTTTAACTTCGCGCAGTCAAATGTGGTTGCATCTTGCATATGGTGTCTAGCTTGTATTGCTTCCGATTTGGTTAAATTGCATCTTCTTACTTTACACATTATACCTTTGATAATGACATGCCTTCCTGTTTCTGATACATACTACATATGTCTATTAACCATGTTTGTACATAAAACTAATGCTCTTTTGTATCCCTCATCAATCACTTATGATGAGACAGTCACCCCAGTGGGTTACTGTGAGACGCGCTACTCGTTTAAAGAGTGCGGTGTCATCCTCCCCACATGATTCTCAAGAAACATCAAGGTTAAATGAAGATAGTCAATGTAGCTCTCTAGTTGATGACCGCAATTCCCCCACACCACCATCGTAGGTGCTTGCTCTTACTTGGCAGTATGATATGTGGTTGCATGTTACATATGGTGTCTACCTTGTAATGCTTCTAATTAGGGTAAATTGCATCTGCTTAGTTAACACATTATACATGTGAATATGACTTGCCTTCCTATTTTTGGTACATACTACATCTTTCTATTAACCATGTTCTTACATCAAACTACTTTTCTTGTGTATCCCTCATCAATCACTTCTGACGATACACCTTCAAGTTGACAGTGTAATATTGGTTGCATCTTGCATATCATTTCAAACATGTATTGCCTCTGATTTGTTGAAGTGCCGCTTATAATGAGACACATCTAACTTGGTAGAGTGATTTTGGTTGGATCTTTCATATGGTGTCTAGATTGTATTGCTTCCAATTTGTTGAAATGCCTTCTGCTTAGCTTTTTTCATACATATTCCATCCTCCTACAATGTGGTTGCCATACATAAAAGTTGTGTTCATCAGTATCATGCATCAACGAATTTGGAAGTGCGAATTTCATTCCTTTTTCTTGTGTGTTTACTTGACAAGGCAAAATCTGAAAGGACGAAGTCACGGAATGATGGTGGTCCTCTGGAGGAACCGAAATAGATGATCTTTCAGATTCTCCTGCTACTCCTACTACAGTGCAAGTTCCAAATCTCATCTCCCCTACTCCACAACCCCAAGTGCTTGCTCTAACATGGCAGTGTGATATCTGATTGCATGTTGCATATGGTGCCTAGCTTGTATTGCTCCTAATTTGTTAAATTGCATCTCCTTAGCTTAGACATTATACATGTGAATATGACACACCTTCCTGTTTTGTACATACTACATCTGCCTATCACACCATGTTCTTACATCAAACTACTATTCTTGTGTATCCTGCATCTATCGCTTATGATGAGATAGTCACGCCCATGGGTTAGTATGAGATGCACTACTCTTATAAAGAATGCATTTTCATCCTCTCCACATGATTCTCAAGAAACAGCAAGCCTAAATGAATACATTGAATGTAGCTCTGTACTTGAAGACCACACTTCCCCTACACCACCATCACATGTGCTTTCTCTAACTTTGCAGTGTGATATGTGGTTGCATGTTGCATACGGTGTCTAGCTTGTAATGCTTCTAATTAGGGTAAATTGCATCTGCTTAGTTTACACATTATACCTGTGAATATGACATGCCTTCCTATTTTTGGTACACACTACATCTATGTGTTAACCATGTTCTTACATGAAACTAATTTGGTAAAATACATTTGTTAGGGCACCCTTTTAATTAGGCAGAGTGATATTTGTTTCATCTTTCATATGGTTTCTAGCTTGCATTGCTTCTGACAAGTTCAAGCACGTCGTACTTAGTTTACACTTTATACATCATACATGTCAATATGTCACGCCGTCCTATTTTTCATACGTATTCCATCCTCCTATCATGCGACTGCCTTACATGAAAGTAGTGTTCGTTAGTATCATGCATCAATGAGTTCTGAAGAGAAAATTGTATTCCTTTTTCTTGTGGGTTTGACTTGACAAGGAAAAATAAAGAAAGTGGAAGGAAAAGAGTGAGGACAGCGATGATGGTGGTCCTCTGCAGCAATGTAAATGGAGCATCTATACAGATTCTCCTTGTACTATTAGTGCATTACAAGGTCCAAGTGTCCGCTCCCCTACTCCACCATCCAAGGTGCTTGCTCTAACTTGGCAGTGTGATATCTAGTTGCATGTTTCATATGGTCTCTACCTTGTATTGCTCCTAATTAGTGTAAATTGCATCTGCTTAGCTTACACATGATACGTGTGAATATGACATGCTTTCCTATTTTTGGTACATACTATATCTGTTATCACACCATGTTCTTACATGAAACTAATCTTCTTGTGTATCCTGCATCAGTCACTTATGATGGGACACCTTTAAGTTGGTAGTGTGATATTGGTTTGCGTCTTTGTGATGCCCAGATATTTAAGCTAAAGTAATTCCCTGTTAATGTTGCCACATCACCACGATTGCTGTTGATAATCTCGCGTTAGTTCGAAACCGGTTAGGATTCAAATTCAAAATCAAGCAAACAATAAAAGTTTTCAAATATTAAAACTAAATTGTTTGGGTTGTGTCAAATAATGCATAGGTAATTATGATGGAGAAACCACATTTTTATAAAAGGTTTAAATGCACTTGTAATTAAAATAGTAGGTAAAATAATTAAATAAATGCATTTTAGATTTTATAAAATACTATACTATTTTGTTCAGGGTTAAAACCTCTTGTGGCAGTAGTTATAGTTGTAACTCTATTTTAGGTGTGAGTTTCACTTTTTGTAAAACTATAAAATATTACATAAGTAAAAGAATAAACTAAAACAAAAGAAAATACGAAAATAGAAACTGTAACTAAACTAAAACAAAGGAGAACCACCCCCTACTGGGCTTCGGCCCACCAGGCCACCTTGCCGGCCCAACCGGCCGCGCCCCCACTCCCTTATCCTATCACTGCTCCCCCGAACTCTAGCCACTAACCCCCCCACGCTCCCCACTCTCCCCCACAATCTCTTCCCCCTCCCATCCCGATTCTGGATCGGGGGCGCACACCTCCGCCCCGTCACCTCACCCGCCGGCGTCGCTTGGACCTGCCCTCGCCGAACCGCCTCCCCGCCGGATCGATCCGTCCTCGACTCCTCGTCGTGCTCTGCACCACCTCGCCACCCGGGTCCGCCCATGCCGCCGTCAACCACGCCGGCGCCGCCTCGTCCCTGACCTCCTCACCGGCCGACCCCGAGCCTCGCCGACCCCCTTCACGGCATCGGGGTGAGCTCCCGCAACCCGCTTCCCTGTTTCCCCTTTGTCATCGACGTCACCAGCACCTACTGCCCCTCCCCTGTGCCGGCCGCTTGACACGGCTGCCAGGCCGCGCCAACGGCCACTGCCCGTCATTCACTGCGCCCCTCGTCTACCTTCATCCTTGCTGCCTACCACCCGCACCCGCCCTTGCAGTGCTGCCACATGCTGCTGCCATCATGCTGCTCCTCCTGCTGCACGCGCCCCCGCGTCATGGCCGACCCACTATTGCTGCTCTACATCACCGGCGCCAACCTTCGCTGGCGCCGCTCTCCGTCGACCGCTCGCAGCGCCCTCGCCGCGGCCTTGTCTCTGGCCGTCGCCCCCTGTCGTCCTGGGCAAGCGCCTAAACGGGCTGGGCATCATCGCCTGCTAGCACCCGCCCCGCGGTGGCCCTCTGGGCCACTGACTAGGGGGCCCCATGCCCCTAGTAAAAAAAGGGATAAAAAAAGAATAATAAATAAATAAATTAATTTAATAATTAATTAACTTAACTAATGTCGCTTAATTAACCAATTAACTATCTAATTAAAGCCTAACTAAACTTGTTAGTTAACTAGACAGTCAAAAACAGGGGGGCCCACCCCTTGTTGACCAGTCAAAGTTTGACTGGTCAACTGGGTCCCCCTTGTCCCACATGTCAGCCAGTGTACAATTTTTTTGTACATTGTGCTGGGTACATCTAGCAATCTAACATTAATTTCGAATTAAAATACATTAGAAAATGAATTTAAATCTTTTAAAATTAATATAAAATAAACCGTAGCTCGGATGGAAAAACTTTGTACATGAAAGTTGCTCAAAACGACGAGCCGAATCCAGATACGCAGCTCGTTCGTCCGCCACGCATCCCTAGCATAGTGAACCTGCAACATTTGACCTCTAGTTCATTTGTCTGAAAACGCGAAACACCGGGGATACTTTCCCGGATGTTTTCCCCCTTCACCGGTATCACCTCCTATTTTGTTAGGTCACCTCTAGCACCGCGTATTGCCATGCTACGCTTTGTGATACTTTGATTGCTCTATTATTTATTGTGTTCCCCCTCCGTTACTTTTTTCCGGTAGACCCTGAGGCTGCCGACGACCCCCAGTTCGACTACGGTGTTGACGACCCCTCCTTGCCAGAGCAACCAGGCAAGCCCCCACCCTGATCACCAGATATCGCCCATTCTCCTCTATACTTCTTGCATTAGAGTAGTGTAGCATGTTACTGCTTTCCGTTAATCCTATTCTGATGCATAGCTTCACATTGTTTCTACATCTGTTGATCCTTACCTGCAATCCTAGATACTTAGTATAGGATGCTAGTTTATCATCTGTGGCCCTACATTCTTGTTGGTCTGCCTTGCTATACTATCGGGCCGTGATCACTTGGGAGGTGATCACGGGTATATACTATACATATATACATACCGCAGATGGTGACTAAAGTCGGGTCCGCTCGAAGAGTACCCGCGAGTGATTCACGGATTGGGGGCTGAAAGGACCTTTATCCCGACGGCCCTCTGTGTGGATCTTTGTGGCGGAGCGACAGGGCAGGTTGAGACCACCTAGGCGAAAGGTGGGCCTGGCCCTGGTCAGCGTCCGCGGTTGCTTCATAATAACACGCTTAACGAGATCTTGGTATTTGATCTGAGTCTGGCCATTTGGTCTATACGCACTAACCAACTACGTGGGAAAGATATGGGCACTCGACGTCGTGGTATCAGCCGAAGCCTTCTTGACGTCAGCGACGGAGCGGCGCGCGCCGGATTGGACCGCGTAACGTGACTTCCTTTTAATGGAGGTTGCTAGGTCTGCTTCCGGCTGCCCTCGCAACGTGCAGGTGTGCAATAGGCGATGGGCCCAGACCCCTGCGCGCATAGGATTTAGACCGGCGGGCTGACCTCTCTGTTGTGCCTAGGTGGGGCTGCGACGTGTTGATCTTCCGAGGCCGGGCATGACCTAGGAAAGTGTGTCCGGCCAAATGGGATCGAGCGTGTTGGGTTATGTGGTGCACCCCTGCAGGGAAGTTTATCTATTCGAATAGCCGTGTCCCTCGGTAAAAGGACGACCCGGAGTTGTACCTTGACCTTATGACAACTAGAAGCGGATACTTAATAAAACACACCCAGACAAGTTCCACAGACAACCCGGTGATCGCTTTTCCACAGGTCGATGCGGGGAGGATCGCCGGGTAGGACTATGCTATGCGATGCTACTTGGAGGACTTCAATCTACTCTCTTCTACATGCTGCAAGATGGAGGCTGCCAAAAGCATAGTCTTCGATAGGACTAGCTATCCCCCTCTTATTCTGGCATTCTGCAGTTCAGTCCACTGATATTGCCTCTTGACACATATACCCATGCATATGTAGTGTAGCTCCTTGCTTGCGAGTACTTTGGATGAGTACTCACGGTTGCTTTTCTCCCCCTTCCCCCCTTCCCTTCTACCTGATTGTTGCAACCAGATGTCGGAGCTCAGGAGCCAGACGCCACCGTCGACGATGACTCTTACTACACTGGAGGTGCCTACTACTACCGTGCAGGCCGCTGACGATGACCAAGAGTAGTTTAGGAGGATCCCAAGCAGGAGGCCTACGCCTCTGTCGATCTGTATCCCAGTTTGTGCTAGCCTTCTTTAGGCAAACTTGTTTAACTTATGTCTGTACCTAGATATTGTTGCTTCCGCTGACTCGTCTATGATCGAGCACTTGTATTCAAGCCCTCGAGGCCCATGGCTTGTATTATGATGCTTGTATGACTTATTTTATTTTTAGAGCTGTGTTGTGATATCTTCCCGTGAGTCCCTGAACTTGATCGTACACGTTTGCGTGTATGATTAGTGTACGATTGAATCGGGGGCGTCACAAGTTGGTATCAGAGCCGACTGCCTGTAGGAAAATCCCCCTTCCACACTCCCTGGCCGAAGTCAAGTCTAGACATTGCAAAACTTTTACTAACTGGCTGTGCGGTTTACGGGCCCACGTCGCCATTGGGTGGTATTAGGATCTTTTATTCCTCAACCTATACTCTGGGACTCTGACATCTCTTCTATTCGGGTTAAACGATTTCACTAACTCTGACTCTAGGTTCTCGATAATACTTTCTCACCGGAGAGCCCCTTATCACAGATGATCGTCTGCTACACCAGAAGAATCCGAAGATACTCTCCGATGTGCTCTCTAGTCTTTGTGCCATCGCATTTGCGATTTCCTTCCACCGTCAACCCCTATGAAAACTGCATACACTTGCCATTCATACAATCATTCCCCGTTGATCTTGTTATTACAAGATGCCCCGAAATACTCTTTGTTGTCCCGAGAATCCTCTAAGCTTACTGCCTTGCAGTTCTTTACCACATGAACACACCTGCAAATAATTCCTCATACTTATTGAGTAGCCGTTCATTCCCAGTTGTTCATGTGTTTCACAATGGTCTTCGAAATACTATTTGATCCTCTAGAAATCCTTAGTAGCTTATTGCTCTGCAATAATTGTCTGCTTGCATTATGGATACTTTCAATATGTCTAGCAATATTTACGAGCATCCTTTGTCACCGTCATTTTGAGTCTTTGATCCAATATGTTTGCGAATGCTCGCAATCATCAATCCAACCCAGAGTTCCTCCTTCCGACTCAGACGTCATTATAAAAATGAGCTGGATCTCGACCAATCAAATTACCATTGATGGTATCCCTAAGCCTACTCAACTTATCCATCCTTAATCAGAGCGTTTGTTCTGATCCCTTGATTTGGAAATCATAATTCATTTGCATTTGAGCTTTGAATTAGTCAGTTGATTCTATAATCTGATGCCTTTGCATTCCTTTTCCTTCTGATTGAGTACCGATACTCACATAAGATCCTCGGTGGTCCGCGAGACCAGTTGCTTGGTTATTATCCGACAATGTCCTTCATATCCAATAACCTTGAGAGTTTCTCCCCTCATACATAATGCCTTTGGTAAATTGTGTCTTCTGCTTGTGGCAAGTTATATCCTAGGCTTTCGTTAACCATGCTCTGCTTCGAGCATGTGTTAAATGATCCTAAAGTTCATGGTATATGTTCTAAGATGCCCCTACGGGTTGAACCTATGCCTTCCTTAATGTGTGACCCAAAAGGTTTCACGGGTCATACTCTGGTAATTCACCATGTAGGTGTTGACACTGAAATCATTTTTATTTAGAGTAGTGAATGAATGGTCATACATTGGAGAAGTGGGAGTCGACCTTGAACTTGTGTTCATGCCCATGGAAATGATGCATATCTTATCATTAAAGCTTCTCTTACATTAATAATTCCATTGGTATAAGTTCATCTTATATTTGGGATCTGGTCTCTTTTGATCGTGGTTACGACCATATTTTCTTCTTGATTCCATTTCTCGGACATGTTAGAGTACTTGCCTTCTGCATAGCAATACCCTAGTCCAACCTCTATTTTGATCTACCTTCGAGTATTACCCCCCTGGTATCTCGAGGATATCAATCGATTTCACTACATCTTATGCATTTCTGATGAAGTAGTGCCTTTCCCCGTCATAGTCACTCCACGGGTTCTGGGTTCTCGTCAACCGAGAACACCGATTAGTGAATCGAATCACCCCTGTGATTCAGTACTTCTAGTACTTTGTGGTTGAGAAGTTTAATACTTCATCACGTCATTCCTAGCCTGATCGGCTATATCATTTTGTGCTAAATTTTAACCGTGCTGGCTGGTCCTTCTTCTCGGAGCACAATTTTCGATGTTGAGATAACCTTATGACTATCTTCCTCGTCGTATCATTTCGCCTTGAACAGCAAGCTTGATTTTGAGTTTATGCCATACCCGTGGTTCCAATAACCTTTCGCTTCGTCATTCCTTTGACTTGATGTCATCGCCAATCGATTGCATCTTCATGAAATCTCTCGACAATTGTGACGTGGTCATCATCAACATTCTGAGCTCTTCCAAGATATCTATCAAATTCTTGATGAGAAATACCTCCTTGCCCCTCGATGGTTTGTGTTATCATCGGCAATGTTATTGCCCCCCCCCCTTCCATTTCAGACTTGATCATGTTATGGAGCTCCTTCCCATCCAGCTTATGTTATGTTCTACCTTGAAGTATTACTGTCCTTCATGTAAAGGATGTTGTGAGGATTGCTCCACCTCTTAAGAAATCCTGATATATTAATACTTCTTGCCATCTCCATTCATCTCTAGGTTGCCGTGTTGATTCTAACCAGGATACCAACAGGTGAACTATGTTGTTCGGATTCTAAAAATTCTAGCAACGCTATTGCTTTGAAGTTAATGGTCGACATTTCATTCTTTGACCATTGGTTATCGAATCACCATTCTAAATTTGATTATGCTACCTAAGCCCATATTTCGGGTGCACCTTTCAACTAATGTTTAGTTGTGTATGTTTTCCTCAAGCATCTCTCATTATATCATTTGACCTGACAAATGTTATCTCCTTGTTCACATAATTGTGGAAATCCATGCTTTGAAATTCTCAATGAATTGTCGTTGAGTCCATCAGCCACCTCCTAACCCTCTCCTTGAATTAATGATGAACTCTTGTTTAGGAACTTTCTTCCATGGTACATTTCCCGAGATTCTTACGATGTCTTCTCATCAATTTGTGTCGCGCCTTTTTCTTCTCAGGCATCCTGAGTCTGAGGTATCCTAACCCCAATCAGATCTGAATCTCAGTCAGATATGATGGTTGGAACATATTTCCAAGAGTTATGCAAATTGTCTTTATATGACCTGGAAAGGGGTGTCATGCCTAGCCCATCTGGCCAGAGGCCTATTGTTATAGTTTCCATTTTAGCAAGGATTGCCATTCTTCCATGAGGAAATTGTAAGACTTATTCTATGAGTTGTTCCTGATGGATCCTTTGTGCATCCAAAGTCCGACCTTTGCTTGAAGACCATGTCATTGCTATCTTGAAGCATGTCTATGGTACTCCGATTTTCAACAGGAACATTTGAAGCCCAATGCTAAATGTTTCCTGCTCAATTATACAAACACCGCTGTATGGGTAATATCATGAAAATTCTCTCCCCTACCTAAAGGGTTTTCTTTGTTATATCTTGGCAAAGATATCATGCTCTGTTTCTCCTTGGGAAGGATATACCCCTGAATAATGTGTTTAAACACATTTTCCTTTCCATTGTACTATTTAATATGATGATCACCTTTTCCTTCCCATTGTTTTGTTTAACGTTTCTTGTGATCTATATAACCAAAGCAATAATATTGTCCTGTTTATGTAAACACCTCGGTGTACAATTCTGTCAGCAAGGCCCTATTAGTATTATTGATGACATTCTGGTAGCCACCAATGGACGAGAACTTTGCCTAATGGTCCGCCTTGTTCAACGACCGGGCAAATGGTTTCCCTTTGTTCCTCGTCCTTGGTACCGACATTGTTGCCGACATAGCTGACAAGCTATCCACTGACATGCCTCCCTGTCGCGGTTGTGCAAGATGTCACCACCTTTCCTACTTTTAAACCACATGGTGGGCCCATAACCCACAGGTCCACTGGATCGAAACCTAACTCTTCTTTGCAACCCGGATTCTAATGTATCCTTTGCACCTGGCTTCGTGTGTGATTCATGAGCTAAATGCTATACCATTGTTCATCCTGGAACCAAACACCATGTTATTCTCGTTGTTCAAACCCCCATTCCATCTTCTGTCTAGTCATTGAATGATTGCCTACCTGTTTGAAACTTTGGTACCATCGTATATTGCGCTCAACGAACTCACTGAAATACAACTCGTGGGGTACCTTGTGTATTTCCCATTGAGTTCACCGTCAGATGCCCTCCTTCGTGGGGATGCGTTCTTCTGGAGTTTTTCCCCTTGGTCGTGTTCGTAGGGATGGAGATCCCAAAGAAAGTATGCCGACTTCATCATGATGACCTGAAGCAGAGAAATGATGACATCAATGTAATGGATCGACCTCTTCGAGATGAGTAACTAAGACCAAGAAGACTCATTAGAATTTCGTAACCAAACCCCTTCCCCCCTTAACCCCCCTTAAATCTCGGGACGAGATTTCTTGTAGTGGAGGAGAATTGTGACGCCTGGATATTTAAGCTACAGTAATTCCCTATTAATGTTGCCACATCACCACAATTACTGTTGATAATCTCGCGTTAGGTCGAAACCGGTTAGGATTCAAATTCAAAATCAAGCAAACAATAAAAGTTTTCAAATATTAAAACTAAATTGTTTGGGTTGTGTCAAATAATGCATAGGTAATTATGATGGAGAAACCACATTTTTATAAAAGGTTTAAATGCACTTAAGTAATTAAAATAGTAGGTAAAACAATTAAATAAATGCATTTTGGATTTTATAAAATACTATACTATTTTGTTCAGGGTTAAAACCTTTGGTGGCAGTAGTTATAATTGTAACTCTATTTTAGGTGTGAGTTTCACTTTTTGTAAAACTATAAAATATTACATAAGTAAAAGAATACAGAAACAAGAGAATAAATAAATAAAAGAAAATACGAAAATAGAAAACTATAACTAAACTAAAACAAAGGAGAACCCCCCCCCCCACTGGGCTTCGGCTCACCAGGCCGCCTTGCCGGCCCAACCGGCCGCGCCCCCACTCCCTTATCCTATCACCGCTCCCCCGAACCCTAGCCACTAACCCCCCCGCCCCCACGCTCCCCACTCTCCCCCACGATCTCTTCCCCCTCCCATCCTGATTTTCGATCGGGGCGCACGCCTGCGCCCCGTCACCTCACCCGTCGGTGTCGCTCAGACCTGCCCTCGCCGAACCGCCTCCCCGCCGGATCGATCCGTCCTTGACTCCTCGTCGTGCTCTGCACCACCTCGCCGCCCGGGTCCGCCCATGCCGCCGTCAACCACGCCGGCGCCGCCTCGTCCTCGACCTCCTCACCGGCCCACCCCGAGCCTCGCCGACCCCCTTCACGGCATCGAGGTGAGCTCCCGCGACCCGCTTCCCTGTTTCCCCTTTGTCATCGACGTCACCAGCACCTACTGCCCCTACCCTGTGCCGGTCGCGCGACACGGCTGCCCGACCGCGCCAACGGCCACTACCCGTCATTCACTGCGCCCCTCGTCTACCTTCGTCCTTGCTTGTCAGGACTCCGACTCAATGCCACATAGATCTAGCATGTAACACCTCATATCACTTTGCGGCCTCACGCACGGTATCCCCACGGGTGTCGGCTTACCTTTGCCCGGGACCGTTTGCGCCTTTTGGCACACGTATATGATAGTGTCGCTAGTATCCATATGATAAGGAGCCCGAGCTGACATGGCTAGTCATAAACCCAAAGTAGCACAAACTTACAGGGACAGGCATCCATGACCCAACATCGAACGTGTCGGTCATCAGCGAGTGAATCCAGGCTATAGCACTGGGCTAGCAGAACTCCCGTGAACCGGGCTGTAGCGGGCTAACAGGACTCCGGTATTCATCGCGTGACATTTCCCCGAAGGGACAGACACAGGAACGAAGAAGGACACGTGCCGGCCAGCCTAAGTGTTTCGGAGAAGTAGCAAGCTACCATGGCTCAGTGGAAGCACTAGGAGACATTTCCCGGTAAGAGAGGCTACTAAGGATAAGCAACTAGATAGTCAGATCCCACACATACCAAGCATTTCAATAACATACACACAATATGCTCGATATGTGCAAATACAACATGGCATCACAACATGACTCTACAACTCAAGTATTTTATTCAATAGGCTCTGAGGAGCGAGATATTACAAACATGGGTCTCATGACCCAACATTTAGAGCATACAAGTCAAAGCACAAGCGGAAGCTTAACATGTCTGAGTACAGACATCTACAAATGAAAAGGGCTGAGAAGCCTGACTAACTACCAAGTCCTGCCGAGGGAACAAGATCGTAGCTGAGGTAACAAGCGAAACGTCGAAGTCCATGCGGAACTACTAACGAGACTGACGTCTCTCTGCAAAAACGTAAAATAGGCAAATGTGAGTACAAATGTACCTAGCAAGACTTACATCAGAACTAACTACATATGCATCATTATCAACAAAGGGGATGTTGGGGTTTAACAGCAGCAAGCCAGCTTTGACTCGGTGGCTATCCTAAACTACGACTGCAAGTAACTCTTTTGAGGTGGCGCACACGCGTCCACATATTCACCATATCAATACACCACTATGGATCCGCTCCCGTCTCCCTACGAGAACGCCATCCATAGCACTCTCACTTATCTTGCGTATTTTAGAGTATCCACTTTCACTTGACTATGAACAGTTATAGGCAACCCAGAAGTCCTTTACCGTGGACACGACTATTCGAATAGATGATGTTAATCCTGCAGGGGTGTACTTCTTCATACATGTTTCCACCACTTAGCGTCTGCACATGACATGTGCTCGGCAGACTTCAAGCGAAAGCCGACGTGGGTGTAGACCACGACCTACCTAAACACTCAAGTCTCTAGTCCAGGTTTATCGCCTATTCGGGTTCCATCCGCAAGGAGATCCGGCCGGAGTTTCGCTCACAGCCCCAAACGATGTGTGTAGGGTTCCCGAGACACCAAACAGGCGCCCGGTACACCGTGCCACATGCCTACCGCATCACAGCCCACCGCTTCGGTCAGTGTTGCGCACGGCCTCCAGCATACTACAAACACCAAAAACTACTTGCAACTCCTGGACAGAGTACAAGGGTGATTAAGAAGTCGAGCGGGGTCATATTTCAGGGCCCAATGCATGGTAGTAGCTGTTTCATGGATCACAAACACAGAACTCAGTTCCTGAGGACGGCTTCAATGAGACAACCCACCATGTACTCCTACATGGCCTCTCACCGATACCTTTACCAAATCGTGCTCACACACAGTAGGACATGTTCACACACCTCTGATTCATCCCGGATGAATCAGACCTGACACAACTCTAAGCAATAGCAGGCATGACAAACAAGCATGAATGAGTAGGCACATCAGGGCTCAAACAACTCCTACTCATGCTAGTGGGTTTCATCTATTTACTGTGGCAATGACAGGTCATGCAGAGGATAAAGGGGTTCAGCTACCGCAGCAAGTAACAGATGAATCGTTGTTGTCCTAATGCAGTAAAAGAGAGCAGGAGCGAGGGAGTAGGATTGTATCGGAATGAGCAAGGGGGTTTTGCTTGCCTAGCACTTCTGAAGATAGCATTGAGTCTTCATCAGTGTCAACGATCACAACGTCGGTACAACGTCTACCGAGGGGGAACAACACCGGCAAACATAGAAGAAACAAGATCAATACAATGCACAATATGATGCATGCTATGACATGGCAATATGAATGTGTTTTGGGCTAATGCAAGCTAGAACAGATTGAAATGAGTCCATTTGAACCAAAGATTCAAATGCAAACCCATTATATGAAGTCATAAAGGTGCATTAACTTGTTTCACCTAAACAGCAAGGTTAATGTGTTCTAACATGCATGAAACCAGTGCAGATGGATAGATTGGATTTTTCTGATCATTTTACATCTATAATTTGTTTGATTTGGAGATACGGTTGATTTTCTATGATTTTTAGAAGTTTTGGTTATTTTCTGGAATTTCCTGTAAAAGAATAAATCCAGAAAATGAGTTATTGCGTCAGCACTACGTCACTGTGACGTCAGCAGGTCAATTGGGTCGGCTAGGTCAAACCTGACCTGTGGGTCCCACGTGTCAGTGGTTAGTTGACTAACTAAACAAAGTTAGTTAGTGTTAGGTTAGTCACTAATCTAGGTTAATTAGCGCTAAACTAACCAAACTAAAAATAACAAGGGTGGCCCACATGTCAGTGACCCAGGGTTCAAACTGGGCCCACCCAGTCAATGGTCAGCAGGTCAAACCTGCCGGCGTCGAGTCGCCGGCGAGGCCGAGACGACGGAGAGCGTCGGAAACGCTGCTCCGGCCACGGTTTGATGCGCTAGTGGGTGCTACGAGTAGCTGGCGATGTGGCGCATCCAACAGTGGCGGCGGGTGCTACGAGTTAACGGCGGCGAGCACTTACGCGGCGGCCGGAGTTTGGTGGCGTGCGGGTTTGATGCTACGGGGCACGATAGGGGCTGCAGGCGGGTGTGTTCGGCTCCTGGGGCTGCAACGAACATGCTGATGAGCTCAGACGCGGTTGGCAGCAGCTGTGGCCGCGGCGGCGATGAGGTACGGTGCCGGCGAGCTTCGGCGTCCGCGCAACTACGGCCTAGAGGAGGCGGCGAGCAACGGGGTTCGGGGGAGGAGGAAGAGAAGCTCACCGCGAACATGATGGGAAGGTCAGTGTGCGCGGGGGAGGTCCGGAGCAAGCAGGGCGACGGTGGCGATCTCGGTGACCCGAGGAGGAAGAGGAGGTCAGGGCCGGCGCTTCGGGGCGTTTGACGTCGCGTGAGTCGATGGAGAGGCGTAGGCGATAGTGGCGGAGCTTCTAGGCATGTAGGAGAGGCGAGGGGGAGGCGGTGGCCGCGGTGGTGGCGAACGGCGGCGACGAACCCGTTCGGGTAGGATGGGGAACGGCGAGGGAGAGAGCAGGGGGAGAGCGAGAGAGTTCCAGGGGGTGGCGTGGCGTTGCAGGAGACGTCCAGGGGAAGGAGAAGGCAGCCAGGCAGGGAGGAGGTGGCCGGCGTGTGGCCATGCGTACCGGGCACGCGCCCCTGCCTACTAGCGCGAGGAGGAAGGCGACAGGGAGCCAGGCGGTGGTGGGCTGGGCTGAAACAGGAGCTGGGCCAGTGGGCTGAGAGGTGAGCGCCAGGTACTTCTCTCTCTATCTCTCTTTTCATGTTCTTCTATTTTTGTCATTTGTTTTGTTTTGATTTAGAATATCAAATCATTTTATATACTTTCTGTAAACTGTTATGTGATCTCAGGACTAGCCCAAGGTCACATGCAACTTACAAAAATGTTTGGGCTTTATTTCTTATATAAAAGAAATAAATCCAACTCAAATATGTCATTGATTTAATTCAAAAGGCCCAAAATAAATATTTCAGTCACTCCAAAAATATTGGTTTGCATTTTACCTCATGCCAATATTTTTACAGAATGACAGGAACATTTTCTTGGACTCATTTGATGAGATTTAAATGTTGGTTATTTTTAGAGGTTTTTTGAGGCTTTTGAAAAATCCTCAATTCAAATTTTCATGAAATTTAAACATGATGCATGGATGCAAAGCCACTAGTTACAAACAAACTCTAGGGCTGTGACAACTCACCCCTACTAAACAAGAATCTCGTCCCGAGATTGAAGACGTGAGGTAAGAAGACAGAGGGGGCACAAGACCAACACAATCTTCACGATCCAGGTTGCATCTCACAAGAACGTTGATTCGATCACCATCTTTGTCTCGACGTCTTGCTCTAAGAACTACATCCCACATGACAACAAGTAGAAAGGGAGAATTTTAGAAGAATCGATCTTCCTGAGATTCGAGCAACTTAGGATCATATTAATGATCACAAGATCAATTCACGTAATGACACATAGAAACATCTGTGGAGCTGAGAGGCAAAACATGCATCAGGAGGGACGAAAGAAGCAATTTGACGAGGGTTTCAAGTAGCGAGGATAAACTGCCATGATTCCATAATGGGGCACCTTAGGGAAGGTGGCTCGTAGAATCATCCCTTAAGTGGCAAAAAGAATTACCTTTGATTCAAAGATCACTGAGGCTCTTTATACCAGCTTAAGGCAAATCATAATCGATCATTTGAAGGAGTCCGGAAGAATGACATACCCGGACTAGTATGGATGATGCGGATTACCTTGTTGAGGAAAACACAATGGATGATTTTTCCTATCATCGGAGCTGGATGGAAACCCATGGTAGGATCACTTTTGAAAATGATCCTGATCAATAATTACTGAGAAGGGTAATCCAGAGTAGGGTGGCACGATGGCGGTGCAAGCTGGGAACAACATGCAAATGATGGGAATGATTCTAGTAACTGGCAAATAACTCAACAGTCGAGGGTGGATCCACTGTTGAAAAAAATTATAGTATGGCTGAGAAAACTGGGAGCAATCCCAGTTAGTGCTGGTGATAATACATAGTGTTTGTGCGTGCTCTCAAGAACTTGAACATTTCCATATTCATCAAGGTTTTACCAACATCCGTGTCAAGGATCCTGGCAACACAACATACTACCATGAGGGATAGTGATGGATGATGCGGATGTAAAGGAAGATAACACTTTCTCAGATTCACCTTAGCGAGACCAAAGGGGACAAAGTTTGGATGATCGACCGAGAGACATTTAGCACTCCGCTTCTAATGATCTCCTTGATGTACTAGCGTATCCCATTCATAGATATGGTTCGGTATCTAGAACATCAAGTAAAGGCCGGACTTCGGGAGCACAAAAATCCATAAGGGGCAACTAAGGAGTAAATCCTGCAAAATCGCTATGGGGAGGTGGCCAACTTTCTCAATCAAGATACTACAATAACAGGTCTTCCAGTTGGGTGTGTTGGCCACGACATCCACTTCACCGGTTATAGAGAGACCAATATTATAATTCTTGGGAAATGTTCCAACCACCATATCTGCCTGAGATTCAGATCTGCTTGGTGTCAGAATAATCTAGACTCATCGAGTCTAGAAGGAAAAATGAAAGTTTGCAACACAAACCGACAAGATGACGTTGCGTGATTCTCGAGAAATGAACTACGATAGCAAGCTCCAAAACATGAGCTGGTTCTGCTACAAACATGTGAACACGTTGTCCCAGACAAACATGATCCCATGGTAGTCTTACAATAAAACACTATCGAGTTCCGGTGGGGAACCATCAACGAGGATATCGAAGTCCTTCCATAGGGAATACTCTTAAGAAGGAGCTTCTTCTCCTTGAACAAATAAATCAGTGGCTTGGTGTGCTACAGAATACATATGGAGTGGAGGTAATTAATCTACCAAACAATAGTATACTTTGCACATGTGTGACTAACTTGGGATGATTCCAAGGAAGCAACATTGACTTTATCGAATTCACGGCAGCAACTTACACCAAGTACCGTGAATTAGAGGAAGTCACTTCTTTCATTCGAACATATACCTCATGAACAGAACATGAAGATAATGCTTACACAAGTTTCCAACACTAGTCTGATGTTCATCATGAATTATGGAGGAGATAAAATGTTGCTGATGGGCTCAACAACAACTCATCAGAATTTCCATATCACTAGAATTCTGCCATTATGTGAACAAGGTGATAGTATTGGTCAGACCAAAAGATGGAATGGTGTATGCTCGAGGGATCAACCACGAGTAACATTACGAACATCATTGGTTCTGATTTGACTTGACGATAGCCCATACTCAAATCAAAGTTTTGACAAGGCAATAGATCCAACAACTGATCACGCGGACCAATCGATGGAAATATCATCTTTCTTCAACACACACACACGAGAAGATATCCCTTAACATGAACTAAGTCAGACAAGCTTTTATCTTCCAACTCTCCAAGTTGTTGTCTAGCTCAACCAACTAGCTCAGGGATATCCAACACAGATTCTTAGAGAAGGAGTGATTTATAAGAAAACCAACTTGATCACGAACTCAACATAGAGGCCAGGTGACAACCCGGTAATACTTCCAAGAAGATATTCGGAACATCACGAACCACCAATATGTTACTAAGCTCAAGAACAATCTTGCTTCCCAGAGCAAGACGATATGATCAAATAAGCAAGGGATTGAATAATCCTAACTCATTGATCGAAGAGTGCACCAGAAATAAGGACTAGGTAGCACAATCTATCTTAGAATGATGATTCAATAACCAACACATTAAGAATGAGGTTATTGTCCATTTACTACCAAGCAACGAGTTGCTTGGAGTATTGATTTCACACATCACAATTCACTTGTCGACATTCTGGTTACAACAACACAAGGACCAAGGAATGAATGATGATGGTGAGGAGTATCACTACATCAAGAATTCATAAGGGATGGTGCAATTCTCATGACAATCCTGACATAAAGGGGGTAATACTCCAGGGTAGAACAGAGCAAAAGCTGGATTGGCATTTGATCTGCAGAACACGACTACTTTGACCACTCCAAGAAATGGATGAGGTGCTGGAGTTTGTTTCTCCTAGTCATTCCGGAATAGAATGGCTTGACGAACCACAAGAATAATAGGCATCGATAACACGAATGCACAACTAGTCCTGACTATCACTTGATAGACGGAGGTCAGGATACAACTAAAGAGGGACAACTCGAAAGAACATCTGATTTTCTGGGTTGTGGATGCATGGATTAGAATGTCGAACGAGTTCAACATATTTCTTCTAGATAACTCATGCAGAGAGGTAGGACTGGCAGGGTCACAACATAGAATCGATAATTCATCGAGAGCACTTTTGTTGTGATCTTTTGGTTCAACGAGGAACTGCTACCATAAGTAGTTCATGGTATTTGGAAGAATGATATACCCCGAACCTCAAGAACTATCACAAAGGTTACTAATAACCTAAAGGAACGAGCAAACACTATCAACATGAAGTGAGTAGGGTGAATATCAGGTTCAAAACCCAGGAGTAGAATACCTACTAACTAAATTGCATCACGGGATGCTTTCGAGAATGAAGGCCAGAGTCATCACAATGGGACACAAAACGTGGCTAGATTACTAGGTAATACTCTAGACACCTAGGGTCATAATAATAACTCCGACATATATGTTAAGGCAACACAGTACCTAAACTCACCAATTAGTGTGGTTAATCTGGCCCAAAGGGACATCGGAACGGGAGGAAGGGATTTTGCAAATGCTTCAGACTATTTAGAAACCTGGGATGACTCGGACAACATAACGGCTATAAATGCTCGAAAAGATTGGAGACATGCTACAAAAATGGTGGCATACCCACTCAGAAGCACAATGTCAAGGTTCTGAGACCAGCTATGAACATGCGGAGTAGTAAAGGCTGAACTGAGATTTGAAACTAACAATTCTATAAGTCTATGGATTAGTAACACGTCATCCTGGTAGATAGATGAGAAGGCCTAGTTCTTAATCCCCGTAGAAGAGAAGAGGATGACTCAGATCAGAAGGCCATGAGGTATAAGGAGTAAAAAGAGCCTTACGTTCCATCCCACAATCAATTCCCTTACATAACTAAAGCATTTCTAGACACAACTTCGACCAGTTTGGCTTGGTAATCCTACAGGCAGTCAAGCTCTGATACCAAAGCTGTTAGGACCCCGACTCAATGCCACATAGATCTAGCATGTAACACATCATATCACTTTGCGGCCTCACGCATGGTATCCCCACGGGTGTCGCCTTACCTTTGCCCGGGACCGTTTGCGCCTTTTGGCACACGTATATGATAGTGTCGCTAGCATCCATATGATAAGGAGCCCGGGCTGACATGGCTAGTCGTAAACCCAAAGTGGCACAAACTTACAGGAACATGCATCCATGACCCAGCATCGAACGTGTCGGTCATCAGCGAGTGAATCCAGGCTGTAGCACTGGGCTAGCAGGACTCCGGTGAACCGGGCTGTAGCGGGCTAACAGGACTCCGGTATTCATCGCGTGACATTTCCCCGAAGGGACAGACACAGGAACGAAGAAGGACACATACCAGCCAGCCTAAGTGTTCCGGAGCAGTAGCAAGCTACCATGGCTCAGTGGAAGCACTAGGAGACATTTCCCGGTAAGAGAGGCTACTAAGGATAAACAACTAGATAGTCAGATCCCACACATACCAAGCATTTCAATAACATACACACAATATGCTCGATATGTGCAAATACAACATGGCATCACAACATGACTCTACAACTCAAGTATTTTATTCCATAGGCTCCGAGGAGCGAGATATTACAAACATGGGTCTCATGACCCAACATTTAGAGCATACAAGTCAAAGCACAAGCGGAAGCTTAACATGTCTGAGTACAGACATCTACAAATGAAAAGGGCTGAGAAGCCTGACTAACTACCAAGTCCTGCCGAGGGCACAAGATCGTAGCTGAGGTAACAAGCTAAACGTCGAAGTCCATGCGGAACTACTAACGAGACTGACGTCTCTCTGCAAAAACGTAGAATAGGCAAATGTGAGTACAAATGTACCCAGCAAGACTTACATCAGAACTAACTACATATGCATCATTATCAACAAAGGGGATGGTGGGGTTTAACAGCAGCAAGCCAGCTTTGACTCGGTGACTATCCTAAACTACGACTGCAAGTAACTCTTTTGAGGTGGCGCACACGAGTCCACATATTCACCATATCAATACACCACTATGGATCCGCTCCCGTCTCCCTACGAGAACGCCATCCATAGCACTCTCACTTATCTTGCATATTTTAGAGTATCCACTTTCACTTGTCTATGAACTGTTATAGGCAACCCAGAAGTCCTTTACCGCGGACACGGCTATTCGAATAGATGATGTTAACCCTGCAGGGGTGTACTTCTTCATACATGTTTCCACCACTTAGCGTCTGCACACGACATGTGCTCGACAGACTTCAAGTGAAAGCCGATGTGGGAGTAGACCACGACATACCTAAACACTCAAGTCTCTAGTCCAAGTTTATCGCCTATTCAGGTTCCATCCGCAAGGAGATCCGGCCGGAGTTTCGCTCACAGCCCCAAACGATGTGTGCAGGGTTCCCGAGACACCAAACGGGCGCCGGGTACACCATGCCACGTGCCTAACGCATCACAGCCCACCCCTTCGGTCAGCGCTGCACACGGCCTCCAGCATACTACAAACACCAGAAACTACTTGCAACTCCTCGACAGAGGACAAGGGTGATTAAGAAGTCGAGCGGGGTCATATTTCAGGGCCCAATGCATGGTAGTAGCTGTTTCATGGATCACAAACACAGAACTCAGTTCCTGAGGACGGCTTCAATGAGACAACCCACCATGTACTCCTACATGGCCTCTCACCGATACCTTTACCAAATCGTGTTCACACACTTAGCTCACACACAGTAGGACATGTTCACACACCTCTGATTCATCCCGGATGATGCAGACCTGACACAAATCTAAGCAATAGCAGGCATGACAAACAAGCATGAATGAGTAGGCACATCAGTGCTCAAACAACTCCTACTCATGCTAGTGGGTTTCATCTATTTACTATGGCAATGACAGGTCATGTAGAGGATAAAGGTATTCAGCTACCGCAGCAAGTAACAGATGAATCGTTGTTGTCCTAATGCAGTAAAAGAGAGCAGGAGCGAGGGAGTAGGATTGTATCGGAATGAACAAGGGGGTTTTGCTTGCCTGGCACTTCTGAAGATAGCATTGAGTCTTCATCAGTGTCAATGATCACAACGTCGGTACAACGTCTACCGAGGGGGAACAACACCGGCAAACACAGAAGAAACACAATCAATGCAATGCACAAATTTGATGCATGCTATGACATGGCAATATGGATGTGTTTTGGGCTAATGCAAGCTAGAATAGATTGAAATGAGTCCATTTGAACCAAAGATTCAAATGCAAACCCATTATATGAAGTCATAAAGGTGCATTAACTTGTTTCACCTAAACAGCAAGGTTAATGTGTTCTAACATGCATGAAACTAGTGCAGATGGATAGATTGGATTTTTCTGATCATCTTACATATATAATTTGTTTGATTTGGAGCTACGGTTGATTTTCTATGATTTTTAGAAGTTTTGGTTATTTTCTGGAATTTCCTGTAAAAGAATAAATCCAGAAAATGAGTTATTACGTTAGCACTGCGTCACTGTGATGTCAGCAGGTCAATTGGGTCGGCCAGGTCAAACCTGGCATGTGGGTCCCACGTGTCAGTGGTTAGTTGACTAACTAAACAGAGTTAGTTAGTGTTAGGTTAGTCACTAATCTAGGTTAATTAGCGCTAAACTAACCTAACTAAAATTAACAAGGGTGGCCCACATGTCAGTGACCCAGGGGTCAAACTGGGCCCACCCAGTCAATGGTCAGCAGGTCAAACCTGCCGGCGTCGAGTCGCCGGCGAGGACGAGACGACGGAGAGCGTCGGAAATGCTGCTCCGGCCACGGTTTGATGCGCGGGTGGGTGCTACGAGTAGCAGGCGATGTGGCGCATCCAACGGTGGTGGTGTTAGGTGCTGGGGTGGCCGGAGTTAATGGCGGCGAGCATTTCCGTGGAGGCCGGAGTTCGGTGGCGTGCATGTTTGATGCTACGGGGCACGGTAGGGGCTGCAGGCGGGTGTGTTCGGCTCCTGGGGCTACAACGAACACGCTGATGAGCTCAAACGCGGCGGCGATGAGGTACGGCACCGGCGAGCTTCGGCGTTTGCGCAACTACGGCCTGGAGGAGGCCGCGAGCAACGGGGTTCGGGGGATTAGGAAGAGAAGCTCACCGCGAGGACGATGGGAAGGTCAGTGGGCGCGGGGGAGGTCCGGAGCGAGCAGGGCAACGGTGGCGATCTCGGCGACCCAAGGAGGAAGAGGAGGTCAGGGCCGGCGCTTCGGGGCGTTTGACGTCGCGTGAGTCGACGGAGAGGCGTAGGAAACAGTGGCGGAGCTTCTGGGCATGTAGGAGAGGCGAGGGGGAGGCAGTGGCCGCGGTGGTGGCGAAACGCGGCGACGAACCCGTTCGGGTAGGATGGGGAATGGCGAGGGAGAGAGCAGGGGGGAGAGCGAGAGAGTTACAGGGGGTGGCGTGACGTTGCGGGAGACGTCCAGGGGAAGGAGAAGGCAGCCAGGCAGGGAGGAGGTGGCCGGCGTGTGGCCACGCGCGCGGGGCACGTGCCCCTGCTTACTGGCGCGAGGAGGAAGGCGACAGGGAGCCAGGCGGTGGTGGGCTGGGCCGAAATAGGAGCTGGGCCGATGGGCTGAGAGGTGAGCGCCAGGTACTTCTCTCTCTATCTCTCTTTTCCTGTTCTTCTATTTTTGTCATTTGTTTTGATTTGATTTAGAATATCAAATCATTTTATAAACTTTCTGTAAATTGTTATGTGATCTCAGGACTAGCCCAACGTCACATGCAACTTACAAAAATGTTGGGCTTTATTTCTTATATAAAAGAAATAAATCCAACTCAAATATGTCATTGATTTAATTCAAAAGGCCCAAAATAAATATTCCAGTCACTCCAAAAATATTGGTTTGCATTTTACCTCATGCCAATATTTTTACAGAATGACAGGAACATTTTCTTGGACTCATTTAATGAGATTTAAATGTTGGTTATTTTTAGAGGTTTTCTGAGGCTTTTGAAAAATCCTCAATTCCAATTTTTCATGAAATTTAAACATGATGCATGGATGCAAAGCCACTAGTTACAAACAAACTCTAGGGCTGTGACATTGCTGCCTACCACCCGCGCCCGCCCTTGCAGCGCTGCCACAGGCTGCTGCCATCGTGCTGCTCCTCCTGTTGCCTGCGCCCCCGCGTCGTGGCCGACCCTCTATTGCTGCTCTACATCACCGGCGCCAACCTTCGCTGGCGCCGCTCGCTGTCGACCGCCCGCAGCGCCCTCGCCGCGGCCTTGTCTCTGGCCGTCGCCCCCTGTCGTCCTAGGCAAGCGCCCAAACGGGCTGGGTATCATCGCCCGCTAGCACCCGCCCCGCGGTGGCCCTCTGGGCCACTGACTAGGGGGCCCCATGCCCCTGTTAAAAAAGGGATAAAAAAAGAATAATAAATAAATTAATTAATTTAATAATTAATTAACTTAACTAATGTCGCTTAATTAACCAATTAACTATCTAATTATAGCCTAACTAAACTTGTTAGTTAACTAGACAGTCAAAAACAGTGGGGCCCACCCCCTGTTGAATAGTCAAAGTTTGACTGGTCAACTGGGTCCCCCTTGTCCCACATGTCAGCCAGTGTACAATTTTTGTGTACACTGTGCTGGGTACATCTAGCAATCTAACATTAATTTCGAATTAAAATAAATTACAAAATGAATTTAAATCTTTTAAAATTAATATAAAATAAACCGTAGCTCGGATGGAAAAACTTTGTACATGAAAGTTGCTCAGAACGACGAGCCGAATCCAGATACAAAGCCCATTCGTCCGCCACGCGTCCCTAGCATAGCGAACCTGCAACATTTTACCTCCGGTTCATCTGTCCGAAAACACGAAACACCGGGGATACTTTCCCGGATGTTTCCCCCCTTCACCGGTATCACCTCCTATTACGTTAGGTCACCTCTAGCACCGCGTATTGCCATGCTACGCTTTGTGATACTTTGATTGCTCTGTTATTTATTGTGTTCCCCTCCGTTACTTCTTTCCGGTAGACCCCGAGGCTGCCGACGACCCCCAGTTCGACTACGGTGTTGCCGACCCCTCCTTGCTAGAGCAACCAGGCAAGCCCCCCCTTGATCACCAGGTATCGCCTATTCTCCTCTATATTGCTTGCATTAGAGTAGTGTAGCATGTTACAGCTTTCCGTTAATCCTATTCTGATGCATAGCCTGACATTGTTGCTACATCTGTTGATACCTTACCTGCAATCCTAGACACTTAGTATAGGATGCTAGTTTATCATCTGTGGCCCTACATTCTTGTCGGTCTGCCTTGCTATACTATCGGGTCGTGATCACTTTAGAGGTGATCACGGGTATACTATACATATATACATACTGCAGATGGTGACTAAAATCGGGTCCACTCGAAGAGTACCCGTGAGTGATTCACGGATTGGGGGCTGAAAGGACCTTTGTCCCGACGGCCCTCTGTGTGGATCTTTGTGGCGGAGCGACAGGGCAGGTTGAGACCACCTAAGCGAGACGTGGGCCTGGCCCTGGTCGGCGTCCGCGGTTGCTTCATAATAACACGCTTAACGAGATCTTGGTATTTGATCTGAGTCTGGCCATTTGGTCTATACGCACTAACCAACTACGTGGGAAAGATATGGGCACTCGACGTCGTGGTATCAGCCAAGCCTTCTTGACGTCAGCGACGGAGCGGCGCGCGCCGAATTGGACGCATAATGTGACTTCCTTTTAATGGAGGTTGCTAGGTCGGCTTCCGACCGCCCTCGCAACATGCAGGTGTGCAATGGGCGATGGGCCCAGACCCCTGCGCGCATAGGATTTAGACCGGCCGACTGACCTCTCTATTGTGCCTAGGTGGGGCTGCGACGTGTTGATCTTCCGAGGCCGGGCATGACCCAGGAAAGTGTGTCCGGCCAAATGGTATGGAGCGTGTTGGGTTATGTGGTGCACCCCTGCAGGGAAGTTTATCTATTCGAATAGCCGTGTCCCTCGGTAAAAGGACGACCTGGAGTTGTACCTTGACCTTATGACAACTAGAACCGGATACTTAATAAAACACACCCAGACAAGTTCCACAGACAACCTGATGATCGCTTTTCCACAGGGCAACGAGGGGAGGATCGCCGGGTAGGATTATGCTATGCGATGCTACTTGGAGGACTTCAATCTACTCTCTTCTACATGCTGCAAGATGGAGGCTGCCAGAAGCGTAGTCTTCGATAGGACTAGCTATCCCCCTCTTATTCTGGCATTCTGCAGTTCAGTCCACTGATATTTCCTCTTTACACATATACCCATGCATATGTAGTGTAGCTCCTTGCTTGCGAGTACTTTGGATGAGTACTCACGGTTGCTTTTCTCCCCCTTTTCCCCCTTCCCTTCTACCTGGTTGTTACAACCAGATGTCGGAGCCCAGGAGCCAGACACCACCGTCGACGACGACTCTTACTACACTGGAGGTGCCTACTAATACGTGCATGCCGCTGACGACAACCAAGAGTAGTTTAGGAGGATCCCAGGCAGGAGGCCTACGCCACTTTCGATCTGTATCCCAATTTGTGCTAGCCTTCTTAAGGCAAACTTGTTTAACTTATGTCTGTACCCAGATATTGTTGCTTCCGCTGACTCGTCTATGATCGAGCACTTGTATTCGAGCCCTCGAGGCCCATGGCTTGTATTATGATGCTTGTATGACTTATTTTATTTTTAGAGTTGTGTTGTGATATCTTCCTGTGAGTCCCTGAACTTGATCGTACACGTTTGCGTGTATGATTAGTGTACGATTGAATCGGGGGCGTCACAGTCTTGAATATGATTTCTAGCATGCAGTGCTTCTAGTTTGATGAGCGCCACCTATGACAAGACAGTTTTAACTTGGCAGAGTGATATTGATTGCACCTTCCATATGGTGTCTAGCTTGCAGTGCTTCTAATTTGTTGAAGTGCCTTCTGCTTAGTTACAACATCATAGGTGTGAATATGTCACGCCGTCCAGTTTTTCGTGCATATTCCATCCCGGTATCATGACTTTGCCTTTCATCAGATTAGTGTTCGTCAGTATCATGCATGAATGAGTTCTGAAGAGCGAATTATATTCCTTTTTCTTGTCGGTTTGACCTCACAATGCAAAATTAATAAAGCCGAAGGAAATTGGTAAGGCATTGGATGATGGTGGTCCTTCCGAGCAACTAAAACGGAGGTTCTCTATAGATTCCACTACAAAAAAAATACACTTCCGTGATGATACGTGTTTCTCATAGTAGGTCGCGTTTTTTGTCGTGCATGTACATCCATGAAAAATTTATGATAGAATCAAGATAGTCATACCTGTGCTGTCATAGAAGTGTTCCATGACATTACCAAAATTATCATCACGGAAGTGTCCACTTCCATGACGATAAATTGCGTGTCACAGAAGTGCTTTCATCAAGGGTGACCGACACGTGGCATCCACCGTAATGGAACATTGTTAAGCTATCAGGTCGGGTTTTGGATCCGATAACCCGTTAACAGCCCCGACCAATGGGAAATTTCCACGTGTAAAATTCTGATTGGCTGAAGGGAACACCTGTCAGCTCGTCAGTGGGCCAGATGTCGCCCGTCCATTGGAGGAGACATGCCTATGGAATGTTGACATGTGGCTGGGCCCAACAGAGGCCCATATAGGTTAAAAAGGCCGGCCGAGTCAAAGGCCCGTAGAACTTAATCAGGTACTAGTGGGCCAGCCCAATAATGGCCTGCTTAATAAAGGCCCATTTACAGCCCGAAACCAGATCTGGCCCGTTAATTGTTCGCCCAATATTTGTGCCCATTTACGGCCCGAAGCCAGATCTGGTCCGTTAATTGTTCGCCCAATATTTGGGCCCATTTGTGGCCCGAAGCCAGATCTGGCCCGTTAATTGTTCGCCGAATATTCGGGCCCAAGTACAACCCAATGACTTTCGGCCTGTTAGAGGCCTGATATAGACATGGGCCTATTTCAGCCCGGTGTGACTTTCGGCCTGGGAATGGCCCGTGCTGCCCATGGGCCATATATGGTCTGACGGAACATCGAGCCCACTAACGGCCCGTGCTAAGGTGGCAACAGTTAAGACAACGTGACTTTGGGCCTGTTAAAGGCCTGTCACATAATTCGGCCCGTTGATGCTTGTACTAAGCTTTCAGCCTCTTAAAGGCCCATGATATCAGTGGGCCAACTAAGGCCCGAGATATGTTTCGGCCTGCTAACAGCCCGTGAGCTAACTGGGCCCATAACGGCCCATTATACATTTCGGCCTGCTGAAGGCCCGTCGATGACTAGTGAAAACTGAGGCCCAACATGCATTTTGGCCTGCTAAAGGCCCGTGGTTTCATCTCGGTCGTAACAGGCCAGTACAATATTCAGCCTATTAATGGCCCAACGCTACCTGGGCCGAACTAAGTGGTGGGTCGACAAAAGGCCCAACTAAAATATAGGCCAGTGTAAGTTTGGGCCTGGTGCAATGTGTGAAGGCCCCAATCATTCGGCCCAAGAAAGACGCAGACCGGCCCAATTGTGGCCCACTAAAAACTTGGCCCGTTATCGAATGTTTCGGCCCGGTCGACTACATCTGATTTTTTTCAGATAGCGAATGATGGCAGTAACTAGTAGGTATTAAGAACAAACCTACTCTACACAATAAAGAAATTACGACATAGTAACTAAGAATAAACCTACACTATACAATTAAGGATTTAAGGTATATTACATCCACTGGGCATCGAAGTTCGCCACCAGTGATCATAAAGCGCAACGAAGAAGCAGATTATAAAAACTGGGCACCATTGCAGCATAATAAAATAATACTGAACCGAGACCACTTCCAAGACAGTTCAAGAAAGGATAGCCTTGCGGGGGAACTGCTGCGCAAGCTGCTGAGCAAGGCTGTGAGACCGGCCTAGCATGTCGGTCATAGCTTCCAGGTGTAGCTGTTTAGCGATGAGGTTCTCATTGGTGTTCTCTGCATTCTTTCTTAGAGATGGGACTTCAAGTCGAAGTTGAGTTGCAGAATGCCTTTCTGCTAGAACTTGGGACTGAAGAAGTCGAACTGATTCAGACAATGAATTCTGTGAGCTTGTCTGACTGTTAGTCTCAAGTAACTTGAACACTGCATCAACACAAGACTTTGGGGTTGTCTCGCTATCTCCAAGATGTTTTGCCTTCTTTGCTGCAATATATGTTGGGTTTGTCTCACAGCCTTCAGCAGACTTGTGCATGCCATCAGGCATATCACCCTGAAACAAAGAAGAGAGATGATAGGTTTTGCACGTGTATAAACAAAGATGATAACTGTTCTGTCAATTCTATCCAATTTCAAATTAGAAAATAAAGAGTAAGTTCAAAATATCAATAGCATAATTTGGCATTGTTCATAACAAGCATAGATGAAGGGCAAAGAAAATCATCATGTCTATTTTGGATAATGTGCATGGCATGTTGTTCATATCATCAGCCACATCAGTAAGATAAAACAGGAGATGAAAAGGTGCAAACGTGGGCTGCTTCACCACACACTGGATTATAGATCCACAAAACCAAGCATACATATAGGTAGTATTAAGTAATGTGCATGGTATGAATAAGACATTTGGTTTTACAAGTAAAACTTAGAACTTACGGTTCTTACGAACATGCATTTTGGTAGAAACAACAAACTAAACAGCAGTAAACGATAGGGAGTATGAGCAAATTAAACAGCAGTTGAGGATAAAGGCTTTAGAAGGACTGACTTACATTAACAGTTAACACCAGCTTTATAATGCCCTTCTCCATGTCAAGGGAAGGATAACTCAAGAATTTTAGCACAGAATCTTCTTCATAAGCATTGCCTGTACTCTACATTTTGTAGAGAGTAATTATAGATATGATAATACTAGAGGGATAGAGGATAATGAAGATAAGATGCAGATTGATGCTACATAATCAACTACCAATCCCTGGAAGTACAAGCGTTACAGGACAAAATGTACTGACAAGAGCAATGGGCTACACTTCTGCACTGGCATTGTCTGTGTATTCTACTTGTTGGTAAGATTAAATATAGATCTGATCTTTTTTAGTAAATGGTGGGCGAGGGAGATAAGATGCAGAATGCTACAAAATGAACCAATCCCTCTTCCCATAATACAAGAGTGTTTTGAACACTGGTGTACTGTACAAAACGTTCTTATATTATGGGACGGGGGGAGTAGCTGTTAATGTAAGTACAGTGATAGACAACGTTCAGTCCTTACAAGAGGACTACAGAGCTAAACCTCTTCAAAAGCATTGGGTTGATTCTAAATTTGTGTAAGAGTCCATACGGATCTTATAATGTCCACCAAATGGGCGATTACGAGGCTAACATGTGCAGTGATGCTACATAATCAAACAACTATGAAAGTAAGTATGGTCATACAGGGCAAGAGGTACTCACAAGAGCAATGCAGTGTGCAGTACAGTTGCGAGATTCTGTGGTCCCTTGAGAACGAATGTTCTTCTGCTAATAGTTTTCGTACAAGTGAGACATTAAGGCAAATGCAGAAATGTAGTTCAAATTGTGATGTGATATCGTAGACAGTACCTTACGCTGCAGCCGAGACCAATGTGTAACAAGATTATTCCAGTCACCGTCGGATAAATGTAGCAGCAGAGACTTTACAGAAATTTTGTTCAGAGGCTTGCTATCGAAGTGCGCTTGCCTCAGGTAGGAAGGATACTTCATCAATGAGTGCTTGTAAAGCGCAACCAACTCTTGCTCGTCATCACAATCCAGTGTGCTCCTCGCCTATTTAAAAGAATGAAATCTTGTGTCTTCTGTTAGCAGAAACATATGTAGTAATGACCTTGAATAACATTAGTACATTACTTACGCGTAAGTTACGGAGGAAGACTGGAAATTGTTCTGTGTCTGCAGTATAATCTTTCCATGAAGGAAAGATGTGCACAAAGTTCCTGAAAAGAACATAAGCTTCATCTTCTAAACTGGGAAGAAATGGAACAGGGGTCCTATTTGCTGCAATTGGGGCTCTCTCTGGTTCGAAAAGGGAATGGGGGTTTTGTGTCGTACAGCTGGTGCTATGTCAACTGGCATAATCATACTGTTTGCTGCAGTTGGGGTCTGCTGAGTTGGGGCATCAGAAATGACTAGTGTAGTAGGGCTAGAGTCTGCTAGAGTTGGGGTATTTTGTGGGTCAGGTGATATTGCAACTACACCTAATGGGCTATTTGATTTATCAGGTGCCACTACCTTTTCCAAATACTTTGCTTGTGCTCCTCCACGATCAGCAATCGCCCTCTTCCTTTTGAATGTCTGATACACAAGAACAGCATTTGAATGGATAAATATGGTATGATGACAGATGGAATATGTACTGAAAATGGATAGGCAGGGCGTATTCGCATACACGATGTGTAAACTAAGCTAATGGTAGTTCAACAAAGTAGATGCAATGCAAAGCATCAGTTGCAAGATATGTGCGAGCAATGTAACCTTGGAAAGTTAAAGCAAGTACCTTGATGGGTGAATAAGATAGGGCATCTTCCTCTGACTCCTCCACTAGGGAGCTACATTCACTTAGGTCTCCCTCTAGCTCAGAATCACTTTTAGGATCATATTCTGAGCATGAATCTGTAGGTGGAGAGCGTTTGCATTGCATTGCATCCAGACTTGATTTCAGTCCCTTAATGCCAAGTTTGACAGCCATGGCATTGTTCTGCTTTATTCTTTTTATGCGCGCAAGCTCATAATCATTATGATGCTGTTCAGAATCTGAGATTCATGAAAACATAAAAGTAGTCAGATTATCTATGGAATGCATTGCAGATTCAACTCGGAGAGTGTCTCCCTATAAACCGCTGCATATGCAAAGTTCACCTCCCCAACCGTGCTGACCAGACCACACACAGAAATACAAACCCCTTATGTCTCTATAACAGGTAGGCACACATTTCAAAACTGAAGTAGGAACATTAGAATCATATGAAATTCGTATTTGAACAAATAAACTAAGCAATTATGAGTGGCGTAATGTTTAGCTTCAAGGGTGGAGTGTTGGTAGTGCGACACAAAGCAAGTAGGCAGATTGTATTCCATGTAAAAGATCAAAACCTATGTAAAAGCTGGAAATGACACTTTCTTTCTATACAATGCAGGGTTCGTTACCCACACATGATGGAAGAGATCACATAGAGAAATACTATTCACTCAGGTCTACGGTTCCAGTATTTAGAAACAGGGTGGTCCACCCTAAAAGAATATTGACAACAAATATGACAAGGCAAGCATAGATGTAGTGAATCAATCATTTACTTGTGAGCTTATTAGGACAAGTATGCAAAATTGTAACTGCAGTAAGAGACCGTCCAAAATCTGAATGAAGAAGTTTGTCTAGCACTTCTTGTTTGCAACTAATCGACGTGAATAATTGGATATTATATCGAATGAGTAAGAAAGACAAGTAAAATTGTCAACAATCCTAGCTTGCAGTAGTAATCTGGGTCAATGTCACTACGACCAACAATCCAAAATTACTAGTTTCTGTTTCGAGGGCCGGAATTTTGAAAATCCTATGAACTTTAGAGGTACTAAAGATTACCGAAATACATCTGAACCATTACGTGTAGGTAGCACTGAGCACACAACAAACCCTAATGACAGTCCGGCCTAATGAGTAATGAATCAATTAGAAAATGGGTGATGAGGAGTGGCTGCTGAGTGTTGAGGACGTATCTCAGGATAAATCGGGTTGGCTTGGTGGGTGCTGAACGCCTGAGCCCTGAACAGACTGGGAAGGTAGGCAAGGCGGTGCGCCCGGGCAGCGGTGACGCTATTGGGCGAGCGGCTCCTGGCCTCCTGTTAGTCCGACGTCTCCTCCTAGAGTCATGCCGTCCGGGGACGGCAAGTCGCCGGCAAGGCAGGCAGCTGGGGGCGAGTAGAGATCGGAAGCGCGCAGCAGAACATAGGGGAATCGGGGCCTGGGACGACCCAAAATCCCAGGGTGGGCCGGCCCACCGTGGGCACCCTGTAGAGATACACACCCGAGCGGCGAACATGCATTTTCAAAACTAATTTAGGAACATTTAGCTTACCAATTAAACAACTCTGTTTTAATAATATCATATTCGTATTTGAACATCTAAGCTTGTTTAGCTTGATGCGTGGAGTAGTGTTATTATGACACGAAGCACGTATTCTGATCGTATAGTGATCATAAAAGGGGGAAACTTTAAGCATATTTTTTTAGCAAAAGAGGGGTTTCCCTCCGATTTCTATTAAAGAAACCACCACAGAACCAACATGATCAATTAAACCCTAAGCATGATCAATTAAACCGTATTATGGCTGTGCCATGGCAGATTTGAAGCTGCAAGCCGGAGAAATGATATTTAGCATCCATTGTTTGCTTCGAACTAAGAACTAAATTCTAAGAGCTGAAAAGAAAGTAGAGTAACCAAGTTAAGATCTATTTTCTGGTTGAGATCAAAAGGTTGAGGAGATATGAAGTACCACCTATCTTGTGGCGCCGTGTAGGCATCGGGGTGCGATGGCTGTCGGTGGCATTGAAGCAGATCTACGATGGTAGACGGGTGCATCGGGGGATAAGTCCCATTGCGGTGGACGAGAAGGTCATGTGAGCGGCCCCAGCAAAGAGGACGACGACACCGATGAAGCGAGAGGAGGCGATGCAAGGCTATTGGTCCGTCGCCGTGGATGAGAAACGTCCATCTCTAGAAGTGGACGACGCGGTCTTGGTAGGCGCTCCGACATGGTGGAGGACGGTGGTGATGGATGTGGTGGAGGACGACGGCGATGGATGGGGTGGCGGACGGAGGCTAGTGTGGGGACGGGGTGTTCTAGCGCGGACGGTGTATGAATGGGAAAATGGAGGGAGAGGTACGGGGAACCATGTTTTTGGGACGCGCCTGTCTAAAATATGGGAAAGTTATGAACTTAGCCCCCGTTTAAAATTTGGACGTCTCGTCGGTTGGGGATAGGACGGTAATCTCGCATCTCGCCAATATTTGCCCAGAGTGATTTCGGGCGAGGAGAGGGTGGTTGGCGCCCATGGTTGGCGCCCATGGTGTATGAACGGGGCTGAAAGTTAGGGTGGTTGTGTCACGTCTGAGTGAAGTTACAAACCTGCCCCTATTGAAAATATTTGCCTACATCGATTTCGGCCGAGTCGAGTTTGTTTTGCCGCCCACCGTGTATGAATGGGGAATGAAGGGAGAACCAGAGGTCTTTCGGACGAGCTTGAATCAAATGTGTTTTGCCGCCCATGTTTAATGCCCACCGTGTCGGAATGGGCTCAGAGGTGGTCGTGTCACGTCTAATTGAAGTTACTAACCTACCCCTATTTAGAGCAGTGGAAATCGGGCCGATGGATTGTCCGTGTAATGGGTAGACAGTAATTTCCATCTCCCAAACACTTGGCTTCGGGAAGCCGACGTGGGAGTGGACACTTTGCAGCTTCTTTCGAATTTTGGGACAATAAGCATCCACGTTTACCCTGGCAACTAAATTCGAATCCATTTTGTATTCCTATATGAATATTTATAAATCGTTCTATGTGTTTTTATATATCTTCAAAAGGACAACAAAGATGTATTCCACTATCATATATGAATATGGTTTACAAATGCCGATACTCAAATTCAGAAACTAGTATCCAGTTTAAGGTGAATTTGAGTATTTGGAACACTTCATGTCCAACTCAAATGTCACACGCAGCATAATGTGTACTCCCATTTAGATATGTACACAAGCGATGTATCAAGATTTAAATACCGAGTGAATCAACCAAGAATGTACAGAACTAACAGACATATAAACACTTATAGAGTATATGGATCAATAATATCAACTAACATACATAAGCCAGGCCGCTGTACTTTTTTTGGCTACAACAACATCATTTTTTTAGCCAGCATCTTGGCCCTTTCCGATGCGTGCCACGGTCCATCTATACTACTACTATTGCTGAATGCACATTCAGCCCGATTGGCATATTTGTAGGTCTCGCACAGCAATCCAAATTAAATGTCTCCGAGTCTTATCAATTAATACAGACTTGTGCTCAAATAAAATTACAAACCAAAAAACAAAAAAATTTATTACATGATCTCTAAAACAAATGGTTTGATTGATTACATGAACAGACAACACAAAGGTATTTCAACTATGGAAAGAACATTTCACCTATGATTTACCAAGTAGGAATTTAATTTCCTTTTTTCCTTCAGGACCTTAACAATCTGGTCAGTCTCAGCTTGCTTCGTTTTGAAATCCACCAAATATTTAATGGTTGTCTTGAGTACTGCTTGTGATTGTGCTGTTTGCTTCCTCAACATGTCAACTTCATCTCTAAGTGCAGAAGCAGAATCTCTTTCTACCACTAGTTTAGCCTCTAGAGCATCAGCAGCTGGCAATTCATAATGCACGGTTGGGCCGGTACCACTGCTGTGGGATGATGCAACGTCCATGGGGACCTCGCTCTTTGATCTTGGGCTAACCTGTTTTGCCATTAAAGTCCCAATTGGATTCAGAAAAGTTGAAGTTGGCAAAACATCTCAACTGGGAGTTATAACAGCAAACCAATTAAGCAAACAAGGAATTAAAGAGTTTCAATTGGATGCTAAAAAGTACTCCCTCCGTCCCATAATGTAAGACATTTTTTAACACTATGCTAGTGTCAAAAACGTACTATATTATGGGATGGAGGCAGTAGTTATTAACATCATTGTAACCCGCTGTTGCAGCAGCAAAGCAGTTAAACAAACAAGTAGATATTTAAGTTAAGGCAAACAGGTAATTCTTCACAGTAAGTATCAAACACATAGATAGGCACAGTCTACAATATGATTAACAGGATGTGCCATTATGTAATCAGTAGCAAACTAAATTAAGCCAAGCAACGTAATTGAACAATTTTGCAATAAGTGCCTAACTAAAATTCTGAGAAGCAGGTAACTGAACTTACGCTAGTTCTTTGTACAGGCACACTGCAACTTCTTTTTCGCTTACAAGGTTGTACAAAGGAGTCCATGGCATCAATTGCTTGGATACGCAATCCCAGTACTTCTTTCTTCCCACACTGCATGGGTAAGTCGAATGGTTAATCTGGTAAGATGGTGCGTCCTTGATATATTATATGAGGACGTGTAGTCAGACTAGTTGTAGCCAAACACATCACACTAGCTTTACTGTATATTTCATGCGATTACTTTTGGCATATCGAGATCTAAGCAATCTACAATAGGATGAAAAGACTGGCATCCTTCACATTATTGGCGGACTCAGTTCATAGAAACAAGCAATTCAACCATTCTGTGGGTAAATCAAAAGCTCCACTGGAATATTTTTCACTATCCAATCATACACGTAAAAAGGGGCAACGCCACCATAGGGGCTGGTATGCGCGGCTGCCTCAGGTGGCTGGAAAGTTTGCACCTAGTTTGAGTCGTCCAGGTTGGCCCACGCTAGTTTTTTTCGTCCCAACGCACGAGCAGGCAATGTAAAAAATGAAGAAAAATGTTTCAATTTGGATGGGCCAATAACATAAGTGCAAGGCAGGCCCTATAGCAGGCTCGCGGCCCAAACGAGCGCCTCCCATATCGATCGACAGCAGGAAAAATCCCAATTCATTCGCTCCAGCCTCCAGTCTGGTTCGCTCCTAACCTAGCCACTGCTGGACAGACCGACACAGCACTTCCTTGCGCCCTTGTTGGAGGGCAGTCGCCGGGCTTCAAGCAAACGGAAGGACAAGAAGATGAAGATCCAACCCAGGGTGTAGCCTGTGTGGGAGGCAACAGCAGCAGCACGGGCATGGCATCGAGCTTGCGCAAACGGACAGTCGCAACTTGCAAGAGTAGCATGCGCAACGAGTAGGTACATCACATCCCTGATTATATCTAATTCAACTCTTCAGTTTCTGGCCAATAGTTAAACCTGACGGTGTTGTAAAACTACTTGTATGTAGGGAATCTATGAGAAAATGAAACCAATTTCTACTTATTTTATAAATCCCCCAATCAATACAAAACTGACTGAATCTGATGTATCTAATCAAGTTTCCGGTGCAAACATACAAGCTCATGTTGTTCTTGAGCCTGAAGTGTCTAATGAACAGACTGCTAAGGAAGGATTTGATGCAAACATTTTACATGCTCCTGATGATGAACATATAGTGTCTAATGAGGGATCTAATGCAAGCATTTTGCAAGCTCATTGAAGGATTTAGTGTCTAATGATGATCTACTATGTTGAGAGAGTCAGAGATTTGCAGGCATTGATGACAAGCAAATTATAGTGCATTTTCATAGCTTGAGGAAATGTCGAGGCCATCTACCAGAAAGTCCCCGTATCATGACAACAGAGCATAAATACTTTTCTAATATGTTGTTTGAAACTACTGGCATACTTGTGCAGGATAGATATATTGATATGCAGTTTGCACACTGGTTATACGTGCAATTACACATCGATATTTTCAGCCAGAGAACGAATAATTCAGGCAGGCACAGACCATGTTTGTAGTCCTTGTACACCATGTTGCATTTTGTATTTTTTGGTGCTTGCATCATTTAGTGTTTATAATCTGAACTACTTTGGATCATTAGGTGGTTTTCAAAGTGCATGTAGCTTCACATTTCTCAAGTTATGTTGATTTCCGGAGTGCAAGTGCCTTCGTATTTTTTAAGTTAAATGTTCTCCCCTGGTAACTTGAATTCGTGGATCAGGCACTGCACACAAATCATACACGAATGCCAGTACGAATTAAATGAAATGCAGGGACTTACGGTAGATCGTTGTACAGGCTCGCTGCAGCTCTGCTTGCGCTTGGGATATTCCATGTACAAGTCCATGTTACCACTTGCTTGGATGTGCAGGCCTTGTGCTCCTTGCATCCCCCTCTGCATTTTTGACATGGCGAATGGTTGATCAAATAAGAGGAATCGACCTTGATGTTGTCTCGGAGGAAAGATACTTACAAGGTTATACGGGTGTGCAGGATGTGTACCAGATCCCGTAGCCCCGTCATGCTTCGCTAAAAAATGGATTTGCTTGTTTTAGATGATATCTCCAGAAGAAATAAGAGTTAAAGTCAGAGTTGCATAGGCGTGTAAGCTAAGAGAACAGTGAAAGGATATCCAAACATCGTCGGAACAGTGCACAAGGGAGTGATGTGTGGATACCTAGTTCGGGCCGGCGTTTGGGCATGCTCGCCTAGTTAGAGTGCGGGTCACTTCAGAGCCGTTGAGGGTGATGCGTGTGACACCCCAAATTTTTTAACCTTGTTTTGTTAACTAAAATTTTACCAGGAAATTAAAAAATTTATTTTCTGGACTCACTTTTGATTTTTGAAACATTTCCTTTCTTATTATCATGGAGTTTTTACCTCAAGTGAAATACTTCCCGAATTTATTGGTCTTTCTTCCCTCTCAAAACTTTTTCCCCTTGGCAAGGATTTTAGTTTGGTATCTTCATCAACACTGGTGTTTGGTTATTAAAAACCTTTCTTCTGTTTGTCCCCTTCTCAAATTTAATTTTTGGGATTTATTTTCTTTAAGAGAAAAACCCTAGGAGTTTTGGGACTTGTCTTATATTGAAACCACCCATGATTTTACCATGCCTCATATGGTAAAACCTCCCAAAAACCCTCCTTCCACTTTGGGGCAATCCATATATTCTATCCCAACAAGTCCAACTCATTTTTGGATTTTATTTCATTTATTTCTTTCCCCAAAACAATTATGTCCATTATTTTGAACCTAGGTGGTTTACAAAGGAAGTACCTAATTTCCTTTGAGTTTTGATCTCAAATCAACTCCTCTGGATAGTCCTTAGCACCCACAACCTAGAACCATCTAGATCCACTCTTCCTCTTTTCAAAATTTTCAAGTTTCAGCCTCTGCAAGTTTGGACCAGATTTGTCAAATTTTGTGAAATTCATATCTCCTCTTCTCCAAATATTCCACCAAAATTTAGGCAGCCCCCAGATGCAATGAGAGGCCACCCCACCAAATATCAGCTCAAGGAGAACCTCTCACATACCAAAATCATTTCGTCGAACACTTGGCCGACACTGTTTCTGTGCACTTTCAGAAATATTCAGAGATCCAGAGTTTCAGTGTCGTTTCTTCGTCAGTGTTCAGTCACGCGTCAACTGTGCACCTGGCGCGTTGTGCACGGCTCCTCCTCCCTGTCCAGAGCGCCGCACGCGCACTCCTGGCATCGGTGGCACCCTGGCCCGCCTGTGCCGGCGTCTTCCGCGGCGGCCGAACCTCCCGTGATGACCAACAGGAGACACCCTGCGGCACAACGCCGTTCGGCACCGCCCAAGCCACCTGGGAGCTCCGCGTGGCCGTCTCCCTTGCTAGTGCACGCATGCAGCACCGTCGCCGTGGCCTGGCACGCGCAGGGCGCGCTCCCTGCCGCCGACGGGCTGCATGGCCGTTCCGTTGGGGACAGGCCGTAACCGCCCCTGCCTTGCGGAGTTATGCACCGAATGGAATCATTAACCCGTCTAGTCGATGCTCAAACTCCTAAACCGACTGTCCAGGCACAACACCGCTGTAATCGCTCGCTGGACTTATCCCGTTCATGGCAACCACCTCGGGCCAGCTATATATAGCGCCTCCGAGCTCGCTCTCGCCCCCGCACACTTCCACCACCTCACCAGACCCCGCACAGCCACTGGAAGAGCCTCGAGGGGCCCTTCTTCCTCAACTCCGGCTACCTCCGTCCGCCTCGGGATCCGGCAGCATTCTCGCTTGTGAGAGCTCCTCCACCGCCCTAGATTTGCCCGTAGCCTCATGGCATCTCTAGGAGGCTAAACCCGATGCCAATTTGACCCCAGCAGCTCTCTCCGACGAGGCCCACGACTTCCCGAGCCGCCGTCCGCCGGAGCAAGGGCCACCGTCGACGTCGTGCTCGCCGGCGACCACCACCACCACCCACTGACGCGGAAGGATGCACTGATCACGGAGGTACTCCTCGATCCCCTTGCCTCGCCGTGGATCGCCGCCGGCGACCACCGCAGCTCTCGGGCGCCGACGAGCTCTGTCTCCCCGTTTGAATTTTCAAACCTGACGGGTGGGACCCGCCTGTCAGCCTCTCTTTTTCTTTTAAACGAACTGTTTTTTGAAACTGTATTCTGGCAAATGCGCTTGTATCATACTACCACTTGTATCGTACTACCACTTGTCTCTACCACAGGTAGGGTATGGTTCAGTAAGTCGTCAAGCCCTTTCTAGCACACACCATACAGAGAGGCCAAGGTGGAAGATATCGGTTGTAGCTGGTAGGCAGGCCACCTGGTCCCGGGGCATGGTGTTTCCGGTTGGGACCGAGAGGGGAGGCCACCCCTTAGAGCGCGCGATATAAATTTGATCCCATGCTACGCGAGGTTGTAGCCTCCACACTTAGAGTTTTGCTTGACAGGTGTCGTGGGTGATTTCAGACACCGGTGAGTGAAGCTGGTGCATGCAAGTCAGGTGTATTTTCAACTAAAAGGCCATAGATGGAATTAGTCCCGATGGACTAATGGAATCCGTTGCTCGTGGGTAAAGAGTACACCCTCTACAGAGATTAAATCTATTCGAATAGCCGTGTCCATGGTTAAGGACTACAGTCTGGGACGGGTCAAGTGTCGGTCTTAGTGTCGGTCTTCGGAGGAGAAATTGTTAAACCAGAACTCGGATTGTGACTTGTGACTTGTGATGATTATGGTTATTATTATTATGGACTAACCCATTATATCATTGAGTATCCCTGGGATGGTTCTACCTCCTGGATATTCATTGTGATTATTTACTTTATAAGCCCTTTATGTGGTGTCGCTGAGACGCCCGACTGTGGCATTGCTTGTTATTGTTTACTTTCTAAGCCATTTATGTGGCGTCACACAGACGCCTGACTATGGCATTGCTTGTTATTATTTACCTTATAAGCCCTTTATGTGGTGTCGCTGAGACACCTGACTGTGGCATTGCTTGTTATTATTTACTTTATAAGCCCTTTATGTGGCGTCGCACAGACGCCCGACTGTGGCATGCTTGTTATTATTTACTTTATAAGCCCTTTATGTGGTGTCGCTGAGACGCCCGACTATGGCATTGCTTGTTATTTATTTACCTTACAAGCCCTTTATGTGGTGTCGCCCAAACACCCGACTGCGGCATTTTATTTTCAATTCCCTTATTGCTTGTTCATGTTGCATATAAATACCCTGCTTGCATGCACAAGAGATTTTATTTATGACTGACGATGTGATCATAGAATATTTCAGCGCATGATTATCAATTATATTATACCCGTGTTCATAATGTTTGCGACTACATTCAAAGTACTCACTGGCTTGTCCCTGGCTATTGTCTTGGCCAGATTTCTTGCCTGGAGAGGAGCGATGCGATGACAGCCCCGGAACCTAAGCAACAGTGATAGCAGCCTCGTGAAGATAGGAGTTAACCTGGTCAGCTGTTCCTGTTGGGAAATGGAGTCCCATAGACACTGATGATCCTCAAACCGCTTCCGCCATCAACCACTAGAAACCATTTGTTGTACTCACAGGCCAGAATGGTCTTGTACTTCATATTTTGTATTTTTCTTGGAAATTCTGTAACAAGTTGGTGCCTCATCAGCTAACAGTAATCCTGGGGCTGGTGAGCACAACGGCCATTTTCTAGAAATTAATACCCAGAAAACCGGTCGTGACAATGCGCTGGCGTTGGCTGGCCGTGCACGGATGCAGATCTTGAGTGGCAGCGGAGCGCTACGATGCGGTGGACGAGACCGTTGGTGCTCAATTCAAACATTTTGGTCCAACATTTTGCTTAGTTAAACCTCCTTTCCGATTTATAGGGCTCAATTCAAAAAGATCACCAAGCAAGGTAGATGGTGAGTGGTGGAACAATTGTTGTAGTTTGCAAAATCACTCAATTAATGTGCTTGTTTTCCTCAAAAATTGTGTTTACGAATGCATTAATTGCAATGCATGCATGCATAAAGTACATGCATTGGTCAATTTTCTCTTAATACTTGAATGTAATGATTTATTGCACCTTGAAATCTGAACATGTGATGGGGAACAACCAAATTGAGACTTATAAAATGGGAAAACTAAAATTTTGAGATAAGCCCTATAAACCGGAAAGGATAATCCCTCCGTACCAGTGCATTTCCTGATATATTAACTCAAGTACTAGGCACGACCAAAAAAAGTACTAGGCACGAACAAACGGGCTCAATTCTGTGCTCATCCTGGTGTAGTAGTAGTAGTACTAGGCAATGCAGTTGACGGGTGACATTGACGAGCGGCGACCGAGGGAATTGAACCGTGCTCGGCACGGTAGGTAACGTTGTCTAGTTACTAAAGCATCCCTCCGTTGTTCATCGGTAGTCATTATGTACCGGGGACATGAGGGGAATTTCCTAGGGCTGGAATTCTGGCCGCCAGATATTTCGACTTGAAACGCTGAGCCTCGACTGGTTGGGGTTGCCTAATGTGCGTACCACGCACGCCACCAAAGGACATGAGCCCGTTTTTTTAGGGTCAACACGAGCCAAGGTCTGGCTGGTACGCCGTTAGGTCCTACCATTTGAGAATACGAAAGGAACCTTTTAAATTGGCAAACTAATCTATGTGTATTACAATACCCATATTTTCCTTGCAAATACTAATCTCAACGTGGTAATTGATTTATGACGAGTCGTTGAATTAGAGTGAATTTGTGATATAGTGATCTCAACGTGGATTTCACATTTCATGGTATCCCTAGTAAGTTTTCCAATGCAAATTCAAATTTAAAAGATGAACAATATGGAGGTGAGAAAACTTTGTATGTATAAATCATATGACCACACACACACACAGACACACACGCACGAACACGACAACAATCCAATAAGTATAGTGCATCTATTTTTCCAACCCATGCATGTATGACACGAGTTCAAAAATACTCCTTCTATTCCTAAATATTAGACTTTTAGAGAGTTCAACAAGAGACTGAAAGCTGGCGCACGAATGTTGATGGAAATAGCAGAACCTGGTCTTATCTTCACTGCGATCTTCCACCCCGATGTCGTTCCAATTGTTCATCCATGTTAGTTTTGTATCTGGTTCTTGCTTGTTGCCTCGATTACTTCTTAATCCACCTATTCTATCTAACTAATCACAATTTAACTTTAGAAGTAGCAACGAATCTCTCACGAAGATGCTACTTCTAACTAATATTGTCTTATAATTTGTGGCACATGTAGGTTTTTTCAGAGTTAAGCAGTCTGCTTGTTTGTTACTCTGTAATAACTCGGCTGTTACTAATGGCACTGAAGTTGGCTGGATTGACATCCACATGTTCCTACACTTTATTGATCGTCTTGAGGTCCTTGTGGGGCATTTCAATGGTGGAAGGCCACGTGGGATATGTGTGCCACTGCTGCACTCGTTGAACAAGTCCAACTGTGTCGAGAAACTTATGGTACGAGCTGTTTTCTGTTATATATGTTGTTCATAAACTATTGCTTATACACAGTTTTACAGCTGTGATCTTCTTGAAACATGAACTGCCGAGTTCTATTGTTCCTATACAGATGCCTGACCATGGTCGGTTCAGACTTGCACTTGGTCACAACATGATGTTTATCTCGACCTACTCAATTCCCCTTGGAGGCGAAAAGATACTTATTCGTGGGTGGTCTCAGATAATGAAGGCCCGTCCATCTTGGAGAATAGGACAGAAGATTATGTTCATGCTTTTCCATGGCTCTAAAGAGAATATCCTGTTTATTGACCATGTTGCTAGATGAAGCCGCTTTCAGAAGGTTGTGGATGCGCGGGGTGGCACGTGGTGTCAGGACCCCGACTCAATGCCACATCGATCTAGCATGTAACACCTCATATCACTTTGCGGCCTCACGCACGGTATCCCCACGGGTGTCGCCTTACCTTTGCCCGGGACCGTTTGCGCATTTTGGCACACGTATATGATGGTGTCGCTAGCATCCATATGATAAAGAGCCCGGGCTGACATGGCTAGTCGTAAACCCAAAGTGGCACTAACTTACAGGGACAGGCATCCATGACCCAGCATCGAACGTGTCGGTCATCAGCGAGTGAATCCAGGCTGTAGCACTGGGCTAACAGGACTCCGGTGAACCGGGCTGTAGCGGGCTAGCAGGACTCCGGTATTCATCGCGTGACATTTCCCCGAAAGGACAGACACAGGATCGAAGAAGGACACATGCCGGCCTGCCTAAGTGTTCCGGAGCAGTAGCAAGCTACCAGGGCTCAGTGGAAGCACTAGGAGACATTTCCCGGTAAGAGAGGCTACTAAGAATAAACAACTAGATAGTCAGATCCCACACATAGCAATACACATTACACGTACGCATAACATGCAAGTATGTGTTGTACAACATGGCATCACAACATAACTCAACAATCATATAGATAAAGGCTCAGAAGAGCCATCATAGCATTATTACAAACAGGGGTCACATGACCCAACAGTTAGAGCAATCAAGCAACAAACGGAAGCATTACATGTCTGAGTACAGACATCTATAAATGAAAAAGGCGGAAAGCCTGACTATCTACAACGTCCGATCAAGAACGTAGCTGAGGTACTAGCTACTAGTCGAAGTCCACGAGAACACTAGTAAGACCGAAGTCTCCGCTGCAAAAACATAAATAAAGCAACATGAGTACAAAGGTACTCAGCAAGACTTACATCAGATCCTATCATACATGCATTTGTATCAAGAGGTAATGTGGGGTTTAGTTGCAGCAAGCCAGCTTTGACTCTGTGGCTATCCTGTTCTACAACTACCAGAAACTCTGGAGGTGATATGGCGCACACGAGTCCACTAATCACCACACAATACACTACTATGGATTCATTCCCGTCTCCCTACGAGAAGGCCATCCATAGCACTCACACTTGTCTTGAGCATTTTAGGGTATCCACTTCAAGTTGTCTATGTACCATGTAAGCATCCAAGAAGTCCATAACCGCGGACCCGGCTATTCGAATAGATCATGTTAACCCTGCAGGGGTGTACTTCTTCACACACGCTCTCGCCACTTAGCGCCATGTACACGTCATGTATCTCGGCAACCTTCAAGCGGAAGCCTGGCGAGGGTGTCGCCACGACCTGACTAACCACACAAGACTCTAATCCAGGTTTATCGCCTATTCGGGTTCCATCCGCAAGGAGATCCGGCCGGGGTTTCACTCACGGCCCCAAACGATGTGTGCAGGGTTCCCAAGCCCACCTCGCCGGGTGGATCTATGCTTGGTACACCGTGCCACTTGTGCCTAGTCTGTCCCAAGCCCACCTGGCCGGGTGCCACTTGGTAGACTACTAACACTACCTACAAACACCAGAAACTAGTTGCGACTCCTGGACAGAGATCAAGTTGGTTAATAAGTCGAGAGGGCTTGGAGCGCCCGGAGCCCAATGTGTGGTAGTATCGAGTCATTGGACAACATACATAGAACTCAGTGCTTAAGGACGGATCCAGTGAGACAACCCACCATGTACTCCTACATGGCCTCTCACCGCTACCTTTACAAAATCGTGTTCACACACTTAACTCTCAGCACCAGAACATATCCTAACACTCCAATTCATTCCCAATGAATCAGACCTGACACAACTCTAAGCAATAGCAGGCATAGCATGGTAGGAACACATCAGTGGCTTCAATCAACTCCTACACATGCTAGTGGGTTTCAACTATTTACTGTGGCAATGACAGGTCATGCAGAGGAATGGGTTCAACTACCGCAGCACAAAGTAGCAGATGAATCGCTGTTGTCCTAATGCAATAGCTGAGAGCAGGAGCGAGAGAGTAGGATTGTATCGGAATGAACAAGGGGGTTTGCTTGCCTGGTAAATCAATAGAGGAGGCACTGCTTCTCAGACAGGTACTCTGGAACGGTCTCCGGAGCAAGACCTATCGAGAAGGAACGGTGCCGGCAATCAATACACAAACATATGCAACAATATGATGCATGAACATGGCATGAAGATGTGATGTTGTTTGAGCTAATGCAACTAGAAATCATTTGGTTTGTAGTCCATCTGAACCAAAGGTTCAAATGCATCTCCAGGATAAGCTCCTATATATGCCATAATGTGTTTTCTCATATACAGCATGTATAAGTTGGTTTTTCATGCATGAAACTAGTACAGATGGAAAGATTGCATTTTTCTGATAATTTTTCATATATAAATTATTTTAATCTGAGCTACGGTTGAATTGATATGAATTTTTGAAATTTAAAACAATTTCTGGAATTTCCTGATTAATTTAAATCCAGAAATCATATTATTGCGCCAGCATGACCTCAGCACGACGTCAGCAGTCAACTGCGGTTGGCTGGGGTCAAACCTGATGTGTGGGGTCCACACGTCAGTGACACTGGGGTTAACCAGGGGGTTAATTTAATCCTAATTAAAAGTTAGTGGCGATGGGGCCCACTGTCAGCCTCAGGGGGGGGGGTTAATTAAGCGGTGATTAGCACTAAGCTAATCACCTGGCCGACGGGGCCCACGCGTCAGTGACTCTGGGGGGGTCAAACCCCAGGTCGAACAAGTCAAACCCACTGGCGGTTAGTCGCCGGCGAGGTCCGCGGCGTACATGTGCCCCGGGTTTCCTCTGTGGTGCTCCAAATAGCGCGCGGCTAGGTGCGTTGGAAAGCTAGCTCGATGGCGCGTCGGGCGGTGGCCGTGGCTGGGCCTGGGATGACCGGAGTCGACGGCGGCGAGCTCGGCTGCGGCTGCCGGAGTTCGGTCTATGCGGGTTAGGCGCTGCGGGGCACTAGGGAGGCTGCGAGCGGGTCCGCGCGACTCGCCAGAGTGCACTGAGTCCAAGGGCGAACTCGGCTGCGGCCTGCAGCGGCTGTGGCCACGACGGCGAGGAGCTGCGGCGGTGATGGCTTCGGCCATGGTGGGGAACGGAGCTACGGCGCGGAGACGAGGGGGAGAAGAGAGGGGAACGGTGGCGGAGCTCACCGCGGTTGCAGCGGGCGTCGAAGCGGGCTCGGGGACGCACTGGAGACGGCGAATCAACGGCGATGGTGGTCGGAGCCCGAGGAGGAAGACGATGGCGATGGCGGCTCCACAGGGCGTCCGGCGTCTTGTGGCTTGACAGAGAGCTTCAGGGCGAGGGGGCGGAGCTCCTGCGCGTGTCGGGGAGGCGAGGGGAGGCCGGTGGCGGCGGCTATGGCGAACGGCGGCGACTGACGCATTCAGACACGAGAGAGAGAGAGCGAGGGAGAAGGGGAAAAGCACGGGAGAGTGCGAGAGAGTCGGGGTGGCTGCGTGGCGTCGTCCGGGGCATCGAGGGCGACGAGAAGGGCGCCAGGCAGGCAGGGAGGGAGGTGGCGTGGCGCGGTGGCGCGCGCGCGCGCCGGGCACGCTCCCCTCCCTCTGTCGAGGACGAAGACGACAGAGGAGGAGGCGGCCTGGGCCGCCTGCTGGCTGGGCCGGCCTGCTGCTGCTGGGCCAGAGGCGCCAGGCAGAAGCCCAGGTAAGGTTTTCCTGTTTTATTTCTTTTTCTAAATTTTCTGACATTTGTTTTGATTTAATAAAATACTAAATCAACTTATTACCTTATGCCAACTTTTTTATGGAAGCTAGTTATATTAATCCAGAGCTACCTTATAAATGGCATAATTTTTGGACCATATTAATATATATAACTAATATATTTCCAATGCAAATATTTATCGAATTAATCCAAATGGCCAAAACTAAATATCCATGAGCTCCTAAAAATATTGGTTTGATTTTTATCTCTGTCCAATATTTTCAGAGGGCAACATGAGCATTTTCTTGGACCCTTTTGGAGAAATTTTTATTTGGGTCATTTTCAAAAATGATTCTGAGGGTTCCACCAATCCTCATTTCAAATTTAAATGAAATTTAAATATGATGCACAAATGGCTAGCTAGTCTAAGTCATACCAGACTAGGGATGTGACACGTGGGCCTTGTCCTAGGGCTTGGCGGCCTCACCCTTGGTTAACTGTAGGCAAAGTAGCACTGTTCGAGGCATGCTTTGTACAGTTGAACCTGTATAAGTACTCATACTGCTTTTAGCTTTGGTTGTTAAGTGCCCCTGCTGGTTTCAGTTAAGGTTGTTAAGTACTCCTGCTGCTTTTACAGTCTGTCGTGTTTCTTCAGTCCTATCTTCCTCTAGCCGCCAAAACCAAACCAGCGCCGGCGGGGCCGCCTGCTTCCGCCTCCCACGGCTGGCTACGCCTCAGCGCACGCATCACCGCCCCACCGTCTCCTAAATCATTAATGCCGACGTCCTCCGCGTGCTTTGGTGCGCTCGCCGCAGCGCCGCCCTCACGCGTTGTCAACATGGTCAACAAACAACAGGAATCGGCAGAAGTACGTGGAGAGGATGACAGTAGGGGCCCACCACGTCAGCGTATGGAAAAATAAAATGCTTCGTCCTAGTGTTTTCCTGACATCTGGGACCCATGACATTGTGAGCGTATATAGTCAATAGACAAGAGAACATCACAAGATCGGCTGACACCTAGGACGTAGCTACTCGAGCAGTATTTTTTTTGTTTGGTATTGTTGAGACGGAGCAGGGTTTGAACTGGGCTGTGGCCCGTCTAGCCCAGGCTTATATTTTATGTTCACCATGTGACCAGCCCAGCTATTTTTTCTTTGTGCAAATGAGCCCAGTTTATTTTTTCTGAAGAATACCCAATCCAGGCCTACTTATTTTTCTACGCCTTGAAAGTAATATGAAATGGGTTGTAAATATAAAAACAGATGGCAAATTGGCAATTACTTTATAATTTCTGATTTTTTTCACATTTTCAGATTCCTATTTCACTGGGAATTAACCTAATTCAAATATATCTTCAAAGTACTTTAAATCTGGCTCGACATTTCGGTATTAAAAATAGTTTGGAACCCAGAGAAATATGCGAAATTGGCCCTGGCCAACCAAGAAAAAACGACTGCAATAAATTACATAAGAAGTTGCCATGAGCTATATATAAATTATTAAAAAAAGAGGGAGTGGTCTGACTTGTGGGCCTATTTAGTTGACGCGTATGCAAGATTTTTTTAGTTATTATATACTACGTCAACAAATGATTCTAGCAGACGTAACCATTGGATGTCAATCCAACGGCCGTCATGTTTCTTCAATCTCTGATCCTCTTGCTCTAGCCGCCAAAGTAGCGCCGGTGGGACCGCCTTCTCCCGCCTCCCGTGGCCGGCTGTGCTGCCGCGCAGGCCTCAGCGGCCCCTACTACTCCCACTGCTGGCCAGGGCATCCCTCTACTCACCCACACCCCCTGTTATTCTGCGGCGACGGCAGCCTCACACCGCAGCCGAACCGGTGAACCCTCATACTCCTCTCCGCGCGGTCTTCCACTATCGCATCTTCCCCGGCTCTGCATCGTCCCCTTCCTAGGCCTCGCTGTCGTCCACCGCCGTGGTGCACTCGGCGCGACGTGGTCAATGTGGTCGATGACCGACTTCCATCGGAAGAGTACTGTACGTGGAGAGGATGACAGCTGGGTCCACGGCAGCCGCAAGGAAGTGCCTCCTTATTACGCGGAAAATAATTATTCCTCCACCTGTCATCTGGGACCCACTGGACGGGCCACCAGTATTTCGCAAAAAAATGTTTCCCCCTGACTGCTGGGACCCACAGGTCGGGCCACCGTATTTCGTGAAAAAACGTTCCCCCGCTGTCAGCTCGGACCCACCGAAAGTGCCTCCTTAAGACGCACAAAAAAATGAATACCCCCTGCTAGCTGCGACCAACCTTGGTCGGAGGCTGACTTGTGGGCCTACTAAGTTGACTGGGATGGAGGTCTTTGTCAACTTTAGTCAATATATGAACGATTCTAGCTCTAGTGACCGTACGATGTCCATCCAACGGTCGTAGTGCTTCTTCAACCTCTGGCATTCTTGCTCCAGCCGCCCAAAGTAGAGCCGGTCGTGCCGCCTGCTCCTGCCGCCCATGGCCGGCTGTGATAATGCCGAGGCCTCACCGGCCCCTACTACTCCCACCGCTGGCCAGACCATCCCTCTACGCACCCACACCCCCTATTATTCTGCGGCGACGGCAGCCTCACACCGCAGCCGAATGAGTGAACCCTCATACTCCTCTATGCATGGGCATCCACTGCCACATCTTCCCCGGCTCCGCGTCGTCCCCTTCCTAGGCGTCGCCGTCGTCCACCGCCCTGGTGCTCTCAGCGCGGTGTCGTCAACATGGTCAAGGAATGGCTTCCATCGGACATGGACTGTACATGGAGAGGCTGATAGTTGGGTCCACGGCCGCAGCAAGGAAGTGCCTCCTTATTATGCGCAAAATAATTATTCCTCCACCTAACAGCAGGGACCCACCGGACGGGCCACCGTATTTCGTGAAAAAAACGTTTCCCCCCTGTCTGCTGGGACCCACCAGCTACATCTTTGCACGCAAGGAAGTGCGTCAAAAAAAACGATTCGCCCCCTGACTGCTGGGACCCACCAGCTACATCTTCGCACGCAAGGATGTGCGTCCGGGCAAAAACAACAAAAACGATTCGCCCCTGACTGCTGGACCCACCAGCTACATCTTCACACGCAAGGAAGTGCGTTCGAGCAAAAAAAACCAAAATGATTCGCCCCCCTGACTGCTGGGACCCGCCAGCTACATCTTCGCAAGCAAGGAAGTGCCTGAAAGTCGGGACCCACCTGGTCGAAGCGTACATAGCATTGTCATTCTGGTCACGAACGTGTACATACATACTGGTCGATGTAGAGGCGCACACGTACCGTAGTAGAGGCGCGCACGTGTCGTAGTAGAGGGGCGCACGTAGCATGTACACGTACGTACAGCGGCGAGGGTGCAAGAAAGAAAATACGGCCACGTACGTACATACGGGCAGGGTCTCGAACGCCTACTCGCACATACATACATGGCTGGGTCGGAACGGAGAAACAGGGTCGTCGTCGTGTTCATGGGGAGCCAACCGGCTGGGTCAGAACGGAATGTGTGGTCGTGTTCATCAGGAGGGCTTGGACGGAACATGCGATGGAAACGAGGCCTGGCGTACCGCACAACGGAGGAAACGGCCTTGTGTTCAACCGGCCACATTCGAAACGGGGTCCTATTGATCGGGAGGGGCCTGGCGTACCGCAAAACAGAGGAAACAGACCTCCTACGGTCGAAACGAGGGCCCTGTTGATCGGGAGGGGTGTGGCGTACTGCAAAACGGAGGAAACGGACCTCCTACGGTCAAAACGGGGGTCCTGTTGATAGGGAGGGGTGTGGCGTACCGAAAACGGACCAGATGGAATTGTGTTGGAGCGCTACAGTCAAAACGGGGGGGGGGTGTGGCGTACCGCAAAACGGGACTCCACGGGATACTGTTCATCTCCACCGTCGACCTCCTCCAACCTCCACGAGGTACCATCGACCTCCTCCAGCCTTCACGGGCTCCTGTTCATCCAGCCTTCACTGCGCGCTACTCCACCGGCTACTGTTGTCGGGGGTTGGGTGCGACATATGCCAAAGGATGGCTTATCATGGAGGGGGCGAGTTGAACGTTTCCGGTGCCTAGAAACGGGATGAGGCGAAGACATGCTCGTCGGCGGATCTTACCCAGCTTCAGGGCTCTCCGAGGAGATAACACCCCTACTGCTGCTCTGCGGGATCTCCGCATGGTCACTAAGGCAAAGTGAATACAAGGTTGCTCCTAGAGCTGTTTCTGGAGGTAGGAGAAGGCAAGGCTAGCTCTCTCCTCCTCGTATGGTCTGTCTAGTGCTAATGGATTTGAACCCTTTTCATGGGTGCCCTGGGGGGTTTATATAGGCCTACCCCCCAGGGTTACAATGGTAAAACCGGCTGGGTGTGGGTCCCAGCTGTCTGCCTCTCAGGCTCCGTCTTCTCCGCCGACTCCTGGGGCCCGCCGACTGGTGGGTTCCGCCGACTGGCCTGGTACGAGGGCGTCATCCCGTGTCCGCCGCGGGCAGGTCTTGCCGGCTGCTGATTACTGTAGCCGTGCTTCTAATGACGCAGGCTTGGTCATGGGGTCATGGCAACAGTGCCGCCGCCTGATGGGCGATCACTATTGCCATTCCCCCGTCGCGTCTGGTTAATGGCGTGTGGGGCCCGTGGGAGGGGCCATACAACTCCGGGGGGGCGACTCCCAACGGGTCCGACTCTTGGCGCTCTCGCCGTCTTCGGTACTCTCGCTGACTGGTAGGCCCCGCCGTCTCCGGGCCGTACAGACAGGCCGTCGTGGGTACAGGGCTCCGCCCCCCGGGGCTGATGTCAAGGCTGGCATGGCAACAGTGCCGCGCCGGGCAGAGATCTCCGTGGGTAGGGCGCACTGTGGCCATGCCTGCCTTTATTTATCGGGGTGGTTGGAGTCGCGGGCCGACTCCCCATAGCCGGCTTCCTTGGAGTCGCATCTGGGACTCGGCTTATCTGGGAGTCGCCTCTGGGACTCGACTCGTCTTGGAGTCGCCTCCGGGACTCGGCTTATCTTAGAGTCACCTCTCGGACTCGGCTCGTCTTAGAGTCGCCTCTGGGACTCGGCTCGTCTTGGAGTCGCCGCAGGTACTTGAGGGGCGCAGTCTGCCCCGATGCCTTGAAAGGTTCTGGGGCTCGAGTTAGCCTACCCGTGGCCCATTACTCCGACAGTTGTCCCCGAAGCTGGTGAGGCTCCGAGGGTGATAAGTTGCGGGCCTCAACAGTTTCATTCCTCCGGTGGTGGGATTTAGGCCTTGCTCGCCGTCTTCCTTCAAGCCGACTGGCCGGAGTCGGACTCACAGAGGGCCGTCTTGCCCCTAAGGAGTTTGAAAGTCACAGCGGGAACCAGGCGTCGTGCCCGATACGCTTCCCGCGGTCGCCCGCCATGGCCCCGTCGCGCGGCGCCACATGGCAGGGGCAGTCTGCTCACCCACGCACGCGATGGGACGAGCCGTCAGGCGGGGCACACCACTTCCGCGCCTTGGCCCACGAAAGGATCCATTGTGGCTGCGCGGACGGTTGGGTTTCCCACGTCGTTACTGCGCGTAGTAACTTCTGGGGTAAATCGTGGGGGCGTGGGGTCCTGCGCAGTTAATCCCACGCCGCCCCATCGGCTTCTCAGCCTGCAGGCCTATAAGAAGGCGGGGGGGGGGGGGGCTGGACGGGAAACACAGGCACCCATTCCTTCCTGCTCCCCCACTTCCTCCTGCTTCTTCTTCCTCCAGCCATCACCGCACCAAGCCGCCCCGCACCCGCAGCGATGAGTTCCTCCTCTGCCGCTGCGGGTCCTGTCGTGCGCTCCGGCGTGTGGGACGGCTCCTTGGTGGATGATGACATCATCGAGCACCTCCGAAGGACGTGCTGGCTCCCCGGCGCGAACCTAGTGCGAGCTCACGCCGCGCCGGAGGGGGAAATAAGGCTGGCGCCAGAGGAGGACGAGTGGGTCATATTCCGCTCGCACCTCATGCGCGGCCTGGGAATTCCGGCGAGCGGCTTCTTCCTCTCCTTCTTGGAGTTCAACAGGCTCCAAGCGCACCACCTCACTCCGAACACGTTGGTGCTGTTGGCCGCCTTTGCCACCCTGTGCAATGGTTTTCTTGGCGTTCTCCCCACCATCGAGCTGTGGGGAGAGTTCTTCCAGTCCAAGCTCAGCACGCACATTGCTGGTGTGCCGGCTTAGTGCGGCGCCTTCATCGCAATGCGTAGGTCGACCGCAGACAACCCCTTTCCCTCCATTGCGCTAATCAAGTCGGTGAAGATGTGGCAGCGGTCGTACTTCTATATGAAGAACGTCGCCACGGAAGGCGACTGGGTCAACCTGCCGCACTACGAAGCCGGCGCGCCGGCTGGGAGGCTTCCCAGCTGGTCCCATCGGGCCAAGACGCTGACTCCTGCAGGTGCCGCCGCCGTCACGCGACTCCGAGTGCTCACGCAGTCGGAAGGCCTGGTCGGAGCCGACTGGCTGGCCGCCTTCGTGTCGTGCCGAGTCCTCCCACTCCAAGGCCGACCTCATCTGGTCTGTCGGATGAGCGACCGTCGGGACCCGAGCCGGATGAGCACCTGGGACATGCCTCACGCGGAGGTGGCGAACATGGTGAATCACATCGCGAACTGCGAGCTCGCGGAAGACTGGCCGTTTGGCAAGGAACCGTACTCATGTGCCAACCCTTCGCCTATGGTAAGTCAAATCTTTTGTTCTTTTGTTTTTCTTTGTAGCCGAATCCGACTTCTGATCTTCTTGCTTTTTTGAGTCAGAACCCCCTCATCCAGCCTGCAGCCGGCGCCACGGGACATCCCCGCGAGTTTGCTCCATATCAAGCGGAGAGCGACGTCGATGACCCCGACTTGGGGGCGGCGGCGATGGAGTCCGATGCCGAAGGCAGAGGAGGAGGAGCAGAAGGTGGCTTCCGACCCTCGGCAACCTTCGCTGACTAGCCAGAAGACGAGGCCGAAGGGGAAGTCATCCCGCGCCGCCAACCGAAAGCCGGCCATCCAGGCGCGAGTTCCTCCGCCGGCTTGGGTGGTCAAGTCGGCGCGACGAAGCGCCGGGCCGCGCCGAGTTCGCTCGGCGATCGGCCGAAGAAGTTCAAGGGGGCGGCCGTCGCGACCAAGCGGGAAGAAGCGGCCGCGAAGGCCAACCGCTTTCGTAAGGAAGTGAAGAAGCCGCCGCTAGTCTCTGCGTAAGTGCTCTTCTACCTTCGTCTTGTTTTCTTTGATGGATCTTTTCCGAGTCTTTTTCATTCCGTCCTTTGCTTTAGGGCCCCTCTTTCTCTTGAGAGGGTGGCCGTCCCCTCTTTCATGGGGTCGGCCGAGACGTTCGCCAATACTCGGTGGATTGACCCCGACACCGACCTCCGGGAGGCGACGCAGCGCAACGCGCGGGAGAAGCGCGACGAGGAAGAGGCCGACCGTCTGGAGAAGGCGGAGGCCAAGAAAGCGGCGGCCTCTGCCCAGAAGAAGCTGGAGGAAGCCGAAGCCGCCGCCGCAGTAAGACAGCGGGCAGAGGAGACCGCGCGCCGCCAATCGGCGTTGCTTGTTGTCCCGCTGAACTCCGCGCCGCCGCCCCCGGAGTTCACGGGGCAGACTGGAGGAGTCGGCGGGGAGCACCCCATCATGGAGAAGGACGGTGGCGAGGCCTCCGCGTCTGGCACGGCCACGCCGCCACCGCCGCCTCCGCCGCCATCAGGAAGCATGTATGGCAAGCAGCCGGCAGGCCCGCGAGTGCCGCCGACTGAAGACGACACGGTCGCGTGGCTGCTCCTTCAAGTCGCCTCACCAGCGTGCCGCCGACTTGAGAAGGCGGTTTCGGCGCCACGCCCCTTGGAAGTCGGCGCCTCCAGCTCGGCCATCCCAGATGCTGAGGCGACAAGCGCCGCGCCTACTGGGTGGGTGCGAGGAGGCGGCGACGGTCCGCTAAACCAAGCGCTCCTGGACGTGTAGGCGAAACTGCGAGCTGAGGGCGAAGCCATCCAGAGTTGCACCAAGGCGCATCTGGCGTCGCGAGCGTCTATCTGGGTATGCTTTCTTTTCTGACTTTGTCTTTTCTCGTTCTTCTCTGTGGGGGCGCACCAGCGCACTCACTGGGTGTAGTCCCCGAGTTTCGGGCCGGCTGCTGAGCAGGCGGCCCGGAACTCAATCTGGCGAGTTCCTCATTTTGTCTTTGTCCGATTGTTTATCACAGGAGTATCACAACCTCCGTGTCACCGCCTTCAACCGCAACGTTGAGCAGCTGGGGAAGCGGACTGCCGACTTGTCGGAGAGCCGGAGTAAGTTCTTCTTCTTTTTTCACGGGGCGCACCCCCGGGCTGTTGTCCACGAGATTCGGGCCGACTGCTGAGCAGTTGGGCCGGATCTTCCCGGCGACCTTCCTTATTGACGACTTAACGTCCTTTCTCTTTGTTCTTCAGAGGCCAATGCCGCTCTTCAGGAATGGTTGAGCGAAGTCAGCACTGCCCTACGCGCCAAGGAGGAGGAGTGCGGCAAGCTCACCACAGAGCGCGACTTGCTGGTCGCGCAGTTGGCGGAGCAGAAGGAGCTGCTTAAGGCGGCTCAGGACAAAGCGGAGAAGAAAGAGACCGCTCTCCTGGCCGAGTTCGAGAGCGAGCGCTCCTCCTGGACACACAAGGAGGCGATGCTGACTTTCGGCTTCCACGAGATCAAAGACATTGTCGACGGTGAGTTTCTTTGCTTTCTTTCTTCGAGCCGCCGACTGCAACTCAAGCCGACTCCTGATTCTTTCTTTTGCTTCTTTCTGCTTTGGGCAGACTTCTTCCCTGGCCACTCGCAGGCGGTCACCCGAGCCATTGAGGCTGATCGCGAGGCGCGGAGGGTGAATGGCGAGGAGATTGCCGCCAACGCCCCCCTGACCGTGGACGAGCAGCTCCTGAGCATCGAGACTCGTCTGCGGCCGGCCCACCAGCTGATGCGTCGGCTTCAACGCGCTGGTGCTCAGGCGATCTCCGCCCTGGGGCCAGGCATGCCGGCTCTGCGTACTCCCAGTCGGACTGCCGACTGGCTGGAGGTCGTGGCAGGCCGTCTTGAGGCATGGAAGGGTTCCTCGGCCCGGGCTGGAGTGCGCCGGGCCCTGGAATTCGTCAAGGCTTGGTATCCAGGGCTGGATCTGGACCGACTGGCCGCGTTCCGGTCAGAGGCCCAGGCGGAGCTGGTGGCTGTGGAAGGCGCCCTCATCGAGCGTGCCGTGGCGATTGCCGACTACACCGACACCAGTGTCTTCGTTCCTGAGCAGGCCGCGAACGGCGAAGAGGTGCCGCCGGAGTGGTTCGGGATGAACCGGGACTACGACGAGGACTTGGCAGAGGTGATCGGCTCCAGCACCGAGGAGGAAGACAAGGCGGCGGATGGAGATGAGACGGAGGCGCCAGAAGACAGAGCGGACAACCAGCCTCAACTCGACCGCGCCTCCAGCAACGAGCCGCGTCCGACCGGGCCGGCTACCGCCGGAGATGATCAAGCCGAGACTGCCCAGCCGGCCGCTCCGGCACCTGACACCGCCGTCTCCACCGACCCTTCGAACCCGTCTGCCGCTTCTTAGGCTGCCGTCTTGTTTTTTCTTTATCTGCTTTCATAGTCTTTGAAGAACTTGTTAATTTGCACAATTCCACCCGCAGGGTGTATCTTGAACTTGGCCATAGGCCTATGTTATGTAAATATCTATCCGACTTCTATTTTTCCTTGCTCATTGCTCTTTTGGCTTTTTCCTTTGCCGCCTTTCCATAGTCGCCGCTTTGCCAGACGAACTCTGCGGACTGCCGCTAGGTCAAATGCTTGGCTACTTTAGGGAAGGCAAGTACTTGGCCTTTTTAGAGTCTTTTAACAAGTTGGATTGAAGGCGTCAAGCCGACTATTCGAAAGTCGGCTCTGCAAAGAGAGGCTGGAAGCTGGCTTGTGCTATGCTTATGCTTTGGGTCCTTAGCCATTTTTTCGTGTGTGTGTGCTCGTTCTTGCTTACTCCCTGCCTGCCAACAGTCGCTCTGCAAGCTGCGGTTTCCGACAGGAGACGGCTTAAGCGCCGCACACTACTTGTCCGACTGCAGGAAGCATTTCATAGCGCAAGATGGCGAGTCCCCGGGCCGACTAGTCGAACCCGGTGCCAAGCGGCATAACAAGGGGTAGCATACTCGGAGGCATAATTCTTATCATACAGATAACAAAAAGGGCAGTCCCCGAGCTCGTCTCGGGGGGCCGAAAGTCTCGGTACTTTAATACAAAGGATAGCATGGTACATACTGCATCAACTGTAAAATCTTCGGAGAAGATTTGCGTTCCATGGTCGTTCCGACTCTTTGCCGGAGTCGTCCCTCTTGCGTGCTCGGGGCTTCTGAGCGTCGATTAGGTAGTAGGAGTCGTTGCCTAGTACTTTGCTGATGATGAAGGGGCCTTCCCAAGGCGCCGACTACTTGTGTTGGCCGGCTGTTCGCTGAATCAGCCGGAGCACAAGGTCGCCCTATTGGAAAGATCTCGGCCTGACCTTCCTATTGTAGTATCAGCGCAGACTCTGCTGGTAGATGCTGGACCGGCTGAGTGCCAACAGCCGTCCCTCTTCCAGCAGATCGATGATGTCTTGACGTGCTTCTTCTGCTTCCTCTTCGGTGTACATGGTGACTCGCGGGGAGTCGAATTCTATGTCCGTCGGGATGACGGCTTCGGCACCGTAGACGAGGAAGAAAGGCATGAAGCCGGTTGACTTGTTTGGAGTCGTGCGCAGACTCCAGAGGACGGCTGGCACCTCCTCAAGCCAACAGCCGGCCGAACGCTCGAGTGGTTCGACCAGTCGAGGCTTGATGCCGGACAGGATGAGGCCGTTTGCTTGCTCCACCTGGCCGTTTAACTACAGATGGGCAATGGACGCTAAGTCCAGTCGGATGCCCTGTGTCGCGCAGAAACGGGCCAAGGCGCCTTTGGCAAAATTTGTGCCATTATCGGTGATGATGCTGTCCGGTATGTCGTACCGCACCGTGATGTCGGTGATGAAAGTCAATGCAGTCGGACCGTTCAACTTCTTGATGGGCTTTGCTTCTATCCACTTGGTGAACTTGTCCACCGCGACAAGCAGATGAGTTAGGCCGCCTCGGGCCGTCTTGAATGGTCCCACCATGTCCAGGCCCCAAACTGCAAAGGGCAAGGCGATGGGGATTGTCTTCAGCGCGGAAGCCGACTGAAGCGGCTTGGAGCGGAACTTCTGGCACCCCTTGCATTTTTGGACTAATTCCTTGGCCTCTTCCAGGGCAGTCGGCCAGAAGAAACCGTGCCGAAAGGCTTTGGCGACGAGTGCTCTTGAAGCCGCATGCTGGCCGCACTCGCCTTGGTGGATGTCTCTGAGAATTGCTTGGCCTTGCTCTGGCTCCACGCAGCGCTGGTAGATGTCAGGACCCCGACTCAATGCCACATCGATCTAGCATGTAACACCTCATATCACTTTGCGGCCTCACGCACGGTATTCCCACGGGTGTCGCCTTACCTTTGCCCGGGACCGTTTGCGCCTTTTGGCACACGTATATGACAGTGTCGCTAGCATCCATATGATAAGGAGCCCGGGCTGACATGGCTAGTCGTAAACCCAAAGCGGCACAGACTTACAGGGACAGGCATCCATGACCCAGCATCGAACGTGTCGGTCATCAGCGAGTGAATCCAGGCTGTAGCACTGGGCTAGCAGGACTCCGGTGAACCGGGCTGTAGCGGGCTAACAGGACTCCGGTATTCACCGCGTGACATTTCCCCGAAGGGACAGACACAGGAACGAAGAAGGACACATGCCGGCCAGCCTAAGTGTTCCGGAGCAGTAGCAAGCTACCATGGCTCAGTGGAAACACTAGGAGACATTTCCCGGTAAGAGAGGCTACTAAGATAAACAACTAGATAGTCAGATCCCACACATACCAAGCATTTCAATAACATACACACAATATGCTCGATATGTGCAAATACAACATGGCATCACAACATGACTCTATGACTCAAGTAATCTATTCAATAGGCTCCGAGGAGCGAGATATTACAAACATGGGTCTCATGACCCAACACTCAGAGCATACAAGTCAAAGCACAAGCGGAAGCTATCATGTCTGAGTACAGACAACTATAAATGAAAAAGGCTGAGAAGCCTGACTATCTATCAGATCCTGCCGAGGCACAAGATCGTAGCTGAGGTAACAAGCTAAACGTCGAAGACCACACGGAAATACTAGTGAGACTGAAGTCTCTCTGCAAAAACATAAAATAGGCAAACGTGAGTACAAATGTACCCAGCAAGACTTACATCAGAACTATCTACATATGCATCATTATCAACAAAGGGATGGTGGGGTTTAACTGCAGCAAGCCAGCTTTGACTCGGTGGCTATCCTGAACTACGACTGCGAGTAACTTTTTTGAGGTGGCGCACACGAGTCCACATATTCACCATATCAATACACCACTATGGATCCACTCCCGTCTCCCTACGAGAACGCCATCCATAGCACTCACGCTTATCTTGCGTATTTTAGAGTATCCACTTTCACTTGTCTATGAACTGATATAAGCAACCCAGAAGTCCTTTTCCGCGGACACGGCTATTCGAATAGATGATGTTAACCCTGCAGGGGTGTACTTCTTCATACATGTTTCCACCACTTAGCGTCTGCACACGACATGTGCTCGGCAGACTTCAAGCGAAAGCCGACGTGGGTGTAGACCACGACCTACCTAAACACTCAAGTCTCTAGTCCAGGTTTATCGCCTATTCGGGTTCCATCCATGAGGAGATCCGGCCGGAGTTTCGCTCACAGCCCCAAACGATGTGAACAGGGTTCCCGAGATACCAAACGGGCATCCGGTACACCGTGCCACGTACCTACCGCATCACAGCCCACCCCTACGGTCAGCGCTGTCCACGGCCTCCAGTAAGCTACAAACACCAGAAACTACTTGCAACTCCTGGACAGAGGACAAGGGTGAATAAGAAGTCGAGCGGGGTCATATTTCAGGGCCCAATGTATGGTAGTAGCTGAATCATGGATCACAAACACAGAACTCAGTTCCTGAGGACGGCTGCAATGAGACAACCCACCATGTACTCCTACATGGCCTCTCACCGCTACCTTTACCAAATCGTGTTCACACACTTAGCTCACACACAGTAGGACATGTTCACACGCCTCTGATTCATCCCCGATGAATCAGACCTGACTCAACTCTAAGCAGTAGCAGGCATGACAAACAAACATGAATGAGTAGGCACAACAGGGCTCAAACAACTCCTACTCATGCTAGTGGGTTTCATCTATTTACTGTGGCAATGACAGGTCATGCAAAGGATAAAGGGGTTCAGCTACCGCAGCAAGTAACAGATAATCGGTGTTGTCCTAATGCAGTAAAAGAGAGCAGGAGCGAGAGAGTAGGATTGTATCGGAATGAACAAGGGGGTTTTGCTTGCCTGGCACTTCTGAAGATAACATTGAGTCTTCATCAGTGTCAACGATCACATCATCGGTATCACGTCTATCGAGAGGGGACAAATACCGGCAACACAGAAGGAAACACAATCAATGCAATGCACAATATGATGCATGATCATGACATGGCAAAATGAATGTGTTTTGAGCTAATGCTACTAGCAACAGATTAAATGAAGTTGGTTTGAATACAAGATTCAAATTCAAACTCCATATGTGATTATTTAAATGCCATTCATTCATTTGCCCTAAACAGTAGTGATAAGTTGTTCTAACATGCATGAAAATGGTACAGATGGATTCCTTGAATTTTTCTGATAATTTTTCATATATAATTTATTTAATTTGGAGTTACGGTTAATTTTCTATGATTTATTGAAGTTTTAGCTATTTTCTGGAATTTCCTGAATATTTAGAATTAAAATAATTCCAGAAAATGAATTATGGCGTCAGCATGACCTCATGCTGACCTCAGCAGGTCAACGGGTGGTCCAGGTCAAACCTGACGTGTGGGGTCCACACGTCAGTGGCTCAGAGGCTAATCCCGTGTTGACCCGGGCTTTGACCCGCTACGGGGCCCACTGTCAGTGTCACGGGGTTAGTTTAACAAGGTCATTAGTGCTAATTAGGCGTGCCACGTCGGCAGTCGCCGGAGTGTCGCCGGCGACGACCACGGCCGACAGCGGAGGTGCACCGTGCGCTCGCTACGGAGCACCATTTGACGTGCGGTTTGCTCCTACGGGTTCCTGGGAGAAAGGCGCATCTAAAGAGGCAAGTGACAGCAGCTGGGGTGGCCGGAGCTGCCGGCGGCGAGCCCCTTTGCGGCTGCCGGAGTTCGGGCAATCTTGGGGTCGGGGTAAGGGAGCACGGCAGGAGGATCTGGGGCGTGCTACGGACTCCTGAGATCACGGTGAGCACGTCAGTGGGCTCGGATACGAGCTGGGGTGGCTGTGGCCACGGCCACGCCATGGCCGGCGGCGAGAGATTCTCGGGCAAAGTGGTGGGGCTAGCTAGAGAGGGAGGTGGGGCACGGGGAGAGGGGAAATCGGGTCGAGGGCTCACCGCGGTTCTTCTGGTGCTGCTGGCGAGGCAGGGGAGGCACGGGGTCCGGCGAATCGACGGAGGGGAGCTTCGGTGGCCGGCGACGGAACGGCGATGGTGACGGCGTTGCAGGGCTTCCGGAGGGCCGTGGGTCGGTGGGGAGGAAGGAGGGGGTCGAGGCGGAGCTCCCTGGGGTGTCGGTGAGGCGTGGGGAGCACGGTGGCTGCGGCAATCGGCGTCGGTGGCGGCGACTCCGCTCGGGTCCGAGGTGCGGAGCGAGAGGGAGGGCAGGAGAAGGGAATGAGTGAGGGGGTCCAGGGGTTCGAGGCGGCGCCGAAGAGAAGGCCCGAGGCGTCGCGGTGGCGAGGGACGCAGGCAGGCAGGGAGGTGGCGTGGCGCCACGGCGCGCGCGTGTGCTGTCTCCCTCCTCTGCCTACTGGCAGAGGTAGAGGACGACTGGCACCAGGCCAGTGGGCTGGGCTGTCCACTGGGCCAGCCAGGTAAGGGCCCAGGTAAGACTCTCTCTCCCTTTTCTAAATATTTCAGTTTTCTATTTTGCAGGTTTGTTTTGAATTTGGTTTTGAAACCAATTCAATTTATTTTGCTTCTGACAATATTTTTGGGAGCTAAAAGAATTAAAACAATGCTCCACAAAATATTTCAGAATTATTGGACCTATATTTATTTAACAGTAGATATAAGTCCCATTCAAATAGCTATGATTTAAATTCAAAGTCCCAAAAATAAATCCTTAAAAATGTTCAATATTTTGGTTGGGACCAGAACCCTTACCAAAAATTATCAAACATTTAAGAAGAGCCTTTTGGAGCAATGAATAAGATTTCTAGGGTTTTTGCCCCTCTTTTATTTAGGGTTTTGAGGCTTCCAATATTCCTCAATTCAAGTTTCAAAAATATAGACATGATGCACACATGAAGCTAACCTAGAGCAATGCCTGAAGCTAGGGATGTGACAACTCACCCCCACTAAACAAGAATCTCGTCTCGAGATTCAAGCGTAGGGTAAGGTGAAAGGGGAACGCAAACTAGCACAATCTTCACGATCCAGGTTGCACTTCAAATGAACGTTGATTTGAAAACCATCTTTGTCTTGTCGTCTTGCTCTGAGAACTCCAGCTAATCATGACAAGAAGGGGAAAGGAAAAAACTCTAGAACAATCGATCTTCGAGAAGACCGAACAACTTAGGATCAACTCATGGGATGAGACATAGAAACATCTCTTGAGCTGAGAGACGAAGCACAGATCTGAAGAAATGGAGTAAGACAGATGACGAGGGTTCGCTAGGTGGACCACAATTCCACACCTAAGAAGGTGGTAATCGGTTGTCAACGTAGCGAGGAGTTGAGTTGCCATGATACCACAACGAGACACCTTTGGAACCATGACTCGTAGATATCTCCCCTTAAGTGGCAAAAGAATTACCTTTGATTCAGAGATCATTGAAACTCTTTATACCAGCTTAAGGCAAATCATAATCGATCATTAAGAGGGGTTCGGTAGAATGGCATACTCAAACTTGGATGATGTGGATTACCTTGTTGAAGACAACGTAATGGATGAATTTTGCTTATCACCGGAAATGGAAGAGACCCATGGTAGAATGGCACATTGGCGGTGCAAGCTGGGAACAAAATGCAAATGCTGGGAATGATTCTGGTAACTGGGGAAGAACCCAACAATAGGGAGTGAATTCACTGTTTGAATAGGTCATAGCATTGCCGAGGAAACTGAGAGGAATCCCAGTTTGTGCCGATGATAACACGTAGCGCTTGTGCGTGCTCTCAAGAACTTGAGCATTTCCACAATCATCAAGGTTTTATCAACAACCGCGTCAAGGGTGCTGACAACACAACATACTACCATGATGAATAGCGATGGACGATGCAGATGCGAAGGAGGATAACACTTTCTCAGATTTCACCTTAGCGAGGCCAAGCAAATAAAATCTGGATGATCGATCGAGAGACATTTAGCACTCCGCTTCTAATGTTCTCCTTGATGTGCTAGTATAACCCATTCATAGATATGGTTTGATATCTAAAACATCAAGTAAAAGGTCGGACTTCGGGAACACAAAAATCCATAGGGGCAACTAGGGAGTAAATCCTACGAAATCCCTATGGGGAGGTGGCCAACTTCCTCAAACAAGATACTATAATAATAGGTCTACCGGATGGGTGTGTTGGCCACGACATCCACCTTACCGGTTATCGAGAGACCAATATTATAGTTCTTGGGAAATGTTCCAACCATCATACTTGCCTGAGATTCAGATCTGGTTGGTGTCAGGATATTCCAGACTCATCGAGTCTAGGGAGAAAAATGAAAGTTTGCAACACAAATCGACGAGATGACGTTGCGGGATTCTCGGGAGATGAACTACGATAGCAAGCTCCAAAACATGAGCTGGTTCTGCTACAAACATGTGAACACGTTGTCCCAGACAAGCATGACCACGTGGTAGTCTTATAATAAAACACTACCGAGTTCAGGAGGGGGAACCATCAACGAGGGTATCGAAGTTCTTTCATAAGTCCGGATTAGCTCTTATGAAGGAACTCCTTCTCCTTGAACAAATCAATCAGTGGCTTGGTGTGCTAGGGATACATATAGATTGAAGGTTGCAAGTCTTCAAACCACAGCATTCTTCGCACGTGTGCATGACTGATTTGGAATGATTCCAAAGAAAGCAACATTGACTTTCTCGAATCCACGGCGGCAACTTGCATCAGATGCACATGAATTAAAGGAAGTCACTACCTTCATCCAAACATATGCTTCATGAGCTAGCATGAACAAATGCTTTCAAAAGTTTCCAACACTAGCTTAATGTTCAGCAAAATTATGGAGAAGACAAGGATGTTGTCAATGGGCACAACAACAATTCATCTGGGTTTCCTTTTAAAAGGAATTCCATAGTTAAGTGAACAAGTGATAGCATTGGTCAGACCAAAAGATATAATGGTGTATGCTCGAGGGATCAACCACGAGTAAGACAACATTACGAGCATCGTTGGTACTGATCTGATTTGACGATAGCCCACACTCAAATCAAAGGATTGATAAGACAATAGGTCCAGCAACTGATCACAGGGACCAATCGATGAAGATATCATCTTTCTTCAACACACACTACACAAGAATATCCCTTTGGAACGAACTAAGTCAGGACAAGCTTTTATCTTCCAACTCTCCAAGTTGTTGTCTAGCTTAACCAACTAGCTCAGGGATATCTAACACCGATTCTTGGAGAGAAGGTGGTTCACAAGAAACCAACTTGATCACGAGCTCAACATAGCGGTCAGGTGACAACCCGGTAACACCTCCAAGAAGATATTTGGAAAGTCACGAACCACCGGTATGTTACTAAGCTCGAGAACAATCTTGCTTTTGAGGGCAAGACGATATGATCAAATGAGTGAGGACTTGACAAGATCCTAACTCATCAATCGAAGGGTGCACCGAAATAAGGACTAGGTAGCACGATCAGTCTTAGAAGGATGATTCGAAAACCAACATACTAAGAATGAAATTATTATCCTTTAACTACCAAGCAACAGAGTTGCTAGCAGTATTGATTTCACACATCACAATTCATTTGTCGGTATTCCGGTTGCATCAACACGAGGGCCGAGGAATGAACAGTGATGGCAAGAAGTATCACTACGTCAAAATTCATGAGAGTTGGTGCAGTTCTCATGACAATTCTGACATAAAGGGGGTAATACTCCAAGGTAGAACAGAACCAAAAGCTGGATTGGCATTTGATCTGCGGCATACAACTTCTTTGACTCAATCCTGGATATGGAAGAGGTACTGGAGTTTGTTTCTCCTAGTCATTCTGCGATAGAATGGCTTGACGGACCACAAGAGTAATAGGCATCGATAAACGAACGCACACATACGCTTGACTATCAATTGATAGACGAGGGTCAGTAGACAACTAAAGAGGGACAACTCAAAGGAACATATAACTTTCTGAGTTGTGGATGCATAGATTAGTATGTCGATCCAAGTTCAACATAATTCTTCCGGATAACCCATGCAGAAAAGTAGAACTGGCAGAGCCATAACATATAATGGAGAACTCATCAAGAATAATCCTGTTGTGATATTTCAGTTCAACGAGGAACTTCTGCCATAAGTAGTTCATGGTATTTGGAAGAAGAAGATACCACGGACTTCAAGGACTATCGCAAATGTTACTAATATCCTAAAGGCACTAGCAATTACTATCAACATGAAGTAGGTAAAGTGAATCTCGGGTTCAAAGCCCAAGGAGTAGAATACCTACTACTAAGTAGCATCACGGGATGCTTTCGAGAATGATGGCCAGAATCATCACACTGGGAACACAAATCATGGCTAAATTACTAGATGATCCCCTAAGACACCTAGGGTCATAATAATATCTCCAACATATGTGTCAAGGTAACGGAGTACCTCAACTCACTGATTAGTGTGGTTAATCTGGCCTATGGGAACATTGAAACGGGAAGAAAGGATTTGCAAATGCATCAGACTACTTAGAAACCTGGGATGACTCGGACAGCATAACGGCTGTAAATGCTCAGAAAAGATTTGAGACATTCACAAAAATGGTGGCATAACCACTCAGAAGCACAATATCAAGGTTTCGAGATCAACAATTAACATACGGAAGTAGTAGGAACTGAACTGAGGCTTAAGTCCAACAATCTTATAAGTCTACGGATTAGTAACACGTGATCCTGATAGAAAGAAGAGATAGCCTAGTTCTTAATCCCCGTAGGAAAGATAAGATGACTCAGATCAGAAGGCATGAGGTATAAGGAGTAAAAAGAGCCTTACGTTCCATCCCACAATCAATTCCCTTATATAACTAAAGAATTTCTAGACTCAACTTCGACCAGTTTGGCTTGGTAATCCTACAGGCAGTCAAGCTCTGATACCAACGCTGTCAGGACCCCGACTCAATGCCACATCGATCTAGCATGTAACACCTCATATCACTTTGCGGCCTCACGCACGGTATTCCCACGGGTGTCGCCTTACCTTTGCCCGGGACCGTTTGCGCCTTTTGGCACACGTATATGACAGTGTCGCTAGCATCCATATGATAAGGAGCCCGGGCTGACATGGCTAGTCGTAAACCCAAAGCGGCACAGACTTACAGGGACAGGCATCCATGACCCAGCATCGAACGTGTCGGTCATCAGCGAGTGAATCCAGGCTGTAGCACTGGGCTAGCAGGACTCCGGTGAACCGGGCTGTAGCGGGCTAACAGGACTCCGGTATTCATCGCGTGACATTTCCCCGAAGGGACAGACACAGGAACGAAGAAGGACACATGCCGGCCAGCCTAAGTGTTCCGGAGCAGTAGCAAGCTACCATGGCTCGGTGGAAACACTAGGAGACATTTCCCGTAAGAGAGGCTACTAAAGATAAACAACTAGATGGTCAGATCCCACACATACCAAGCATTTCAATAACATACACACAATATGCTCGATATGTGCAAATACAACATGGCATCACAACATGACTCTACGACTCAAGTAGTTTATTCAATAGGCTCCGAGGAGCGAGATATTACAAACATGGGTCTCATGACCCAACACTCAGAGCATACAAGTCAAAGCACAAGCGGAAGCTATCATGTCTGAGTACAGACAACTATAAATGAAAAAGGCTGAGAAGCCTGACTATCTATCAGATCCTGCCGAGGGCACAAGATCGTAGCTGAGGTATCAAGCTAAACGTCGAAGACCACGCGGAATACTAGTGAGACTGAAGTCTCTCTGCAAAAACATAAAATAGGCAAACGTGAGTACAAATGTACCCAGCAAGACTTACATCAGAACTATCTACATATGCATCATTATCAACAAAGGGATGGTGGGGTTTAACTGCAGCAAGCCAGCTTTGACTCGGTGGCTATCCTGAACTACGACTGCAAGTAACTCTTTTGAGGTGGCGCACACGAGTCCACATATTCACCATATCAATACACCACTATGGATCCGCTCCCGTCTCCCTACGAGAACGCCATCCATAGCACTCACGCTTATCTTGCGTATTTTAGAGTATCCACTTTCACTTGTCTATGAACTGATATAAGCAACCCAGAAGTCCTTTTCCGCGGACACGGCTATTCGAATAGATGATGTTAACCCTGCAGGGGTGTACTTCTTCATACATGTTTCCACCACTTAGCGTCTGCACACGACATGTGCTCGGCAGACTTCAAGCGAAAGCCGACGTGGGTGTAGACCACGACCTACCTAAACACTCAAGTCTCTAGTCCAGGTTTATCGCCTATTCGGGTTCCATCCATGAGGAGATCCGGCCGGAGTTTCGCTCACAGCCCCAAACGATGTGAACAGGGTTCCCGAGATACCAAACGGGCATCCGGTTACACCGTGCCACGTACCTACCGCATCACAGCCCACCCCTACGGTCAGCGCTGTCCACGGCCTCCAGTAAGCTACAAACACCAGAAACTACTTGCAACTCCTGGACAGAGGACAAGGGTGAATAAGAAGTCGAGCGGGTCCATATTTCAGGGCCCAATGTATGGTAGTAGCTGAATCATGGATCACAAACACAGAACTCAGTTCCTGAGGACGGCTGCAATGAGACAACCCACCATGTACTCCTACATGGCCTCTCACCGCTACCTTTACCAAATCGTGTTCACACACTTAGCTCACACACAGTAGGACATGTTCACACGCCTCTGATTCATCCCCGATGAATCAGACCTGACTCAACTCTAAGCAGTAGCAGGCATGACAAACAAACATGAATGAGTAGGCACAACAGGGCTCAAACAACTCCTACTCATGCTAGTGGGTTTCATCTATTTACTGTGGAATGACAGGTCATGCAGAGGATAAAGGGGTTCAGCTACCGCAGCAAGTAACAGATGAATCGGTGTTGTCCTAATGCAGTAAAAGAGAGCAGGAGCGAGAGAGTAGGATTGTATCGGAATGAACAAGGGGGTTTTGCTTGCCTGGCACTTCTGAAGATAACATTGAGTCTTCATCAGTGTCAACGATCACATCATCGGTATCACGTCTATCGAGAGGGGACAAATACCGGCAACACAGAAGGAAACACAATCAATGCAATGCACAATATGATGCATGATCATGACATGGCAAAATGAATGTGTTTTGAGCTAATGCAACTAGCAACAGATTAAATGAAGTTGGTTTGAATACAAGATTCAAATTCAAACTCCATATGTGATTATTTAAATGCCATTTACTTCATTTGCCCTAAACAGTAGTGATAAGTTGTTCTAACATGCATGAAAATGGTACAGATGGATTCCTTGAATTTTTCTGATAATTTTTCATATATAATTTATTTAATTTGGAGTTACGGTTAATTTTCTATGATTTATTGAAGTTTTAGCATTTTCTGGAATTTCCTGAATATTTAGAATTAAAATAATTCCAGAAAATGAATTATGGCGTCAGCATGACCTCATGCTGACCTCAGCAGGTCAACGGGCGGTCCAGGTCAAACCTGACGTGTGGGGTCCACACGTCAGTGACTCAGAGGCTAATCCCGCGTTGACCCGGGCTTTGACCCGCTACGGGGCCCACTGTCAGTGTCACGGGGGTTAGTTTAACAAGGTCATTAGTGCTAATTAGGCGTGCCACGTCGGCAGTCGCCGGAGTGTCGCCGGCGACGACCACGGCCGACAGCGGAGGTGCACCGTGCGCTCGCTACGGAGCACCATTTGACGTGCGGTTTGCTCCTACGGGTTCCTGGGAGAAAGGCGCATCTAAAGAGGCAAGTGACAGCAGCTGGGGTGGCCGGAGCTGCCGGCGGCGAGCCCCTTTGCGGCTGCCGGAGTTCGGGCAATCTCGGGGTCGGGGTTAGGGAGCACGGCAGGAGGAGCTGGGGCGTGCTACGGACTCCTGAGATCACGGTGAGCACGTCAGTGGGCTCGGATACGAGCTGGGGTGGCTGTGGCCACGGCCACGCCATGGCCGGCGGCGAGAGATTCTCGGGCAAAGTGGTGGGGCTAGCTAGAGAGGGAGGTGGGGCAACGGGGAGAGGGGGAATCGGGTCGAGGGCTCACCGCGGTTCTTCTGGTGCTGCTGGCGAGGCAGGGGAGGCACGGGGTCCGGCGAATCGACGGAGGGGAGCTTCGGTGGCCGGCGACGGAACGGCGATGGTGACGGCGTTGCAGGGCTTCCGGAGGGCCGTGGGTCGGTGGGGAGGAAGGAGGGGGTCGAGGCGGAGCTCCCTGGGGTGTCGGTGAGGCGTGGGGAGCATGGTGGCTGCGGCAATCGGCGTCGGTGGCGGCGACTCCGTTCGGGCCCGAGGTGCGGAGCGAGAGGGAGAGCAGGAGAAGGGGATGAGTGAGGGGGTCCAGGGGTTCGAGGCGGCGCCGAAGAGAAGGCCCGAGGCGTCGCGGTGGCGAGGGACGCAGGCAGGCAGGGAGGTGGCGTGGCGCCACGGCGCGCGCGTGCGCTGTCTCCCTCCTCTGCCTACTGGCAGAGGTAGAGGACGACTGGCACCAGGCCAGTGGGCTGGGCTGTCCACTGGGCCAGCCAGGTAAGGGCCCAGGTAAGACTCTCTCTCCCTTTTCTAAATATTTCAGTTTTCTATTTTGCAGGTTTGTTTTGAATTTGGTTTTGAAACCAATTCAATTTATTTTGCTTCTGACAATATTTTTAGGAGCTAAAAGAATTAAAACAATGCTCCACAAAAATATTTCAGAATTATTGGACCTATATTTATTTAACAGTAGATATAAGTCCCATTCAAATAGCTATGATTTAAATTCAAAGTCCCAAAAATAAATCCTTAAAAATGTTCAATATTTTGGTTGGGACCAGAACCCTTACCAAAAATTATCAAACATTTAAGAAGAGCCTTTTGGAGCAATGAATAAGATTTCTAGGGTTTTTGCCCCTCTTTTATTTAGGGTTTTGAGGCTTCCAATATTCCTCAATTCAAGTTTCAAAAATATAGACATGATGCACACATGAAGCTAACCTAGAGCAATGCCTGAAGCTAGGGATGTGACAGTAGACTCCAGTGACACTGCGCCTGACCAGCTCTCTATTGATTATGGTGTAGGCTGCCGCTCGGCGTTGCACTTGCCGAACCAAGATTTCATCAGTTGGCAGCTCTTTGTTCACTAGAAACTTGAGGATGGGCTGTGCCCATGAGGGTGCTGCTATTTCTTCAATTGCCACCACCGCGACTTGGACAAGGGCGGCTGGGCTGGGAGGTGGTGGGCTGGAGTCTGCGGCTATTGGCTGGATTGACGAAGTCCTCGGGCCGACTGGCGCAGTCCCTGGGCCGAGTTCTGGAGTCCTTGGGCTTGTTGCCGCAGTCCCCGGGCCGGGTTCTGAAGTCCCCGGGCCAGCTTTGACTGTGATTTTCTTGGAGCCGTCTGTAAGAATTCTTGTGCCGTCTGATGGAGCTCTGGAGTTGGATCTGACTTCTTTGGGAGGAGCCGGCACAAAGATGGAGTCTGATTCTGGCGAAGGCTTGATAGACGGCTTAAGGAGGCGCTGAAGAGCGACGCCGGATGGTATTGCTTGGCGGGTGGAGCCGACTCGTGCCAAGGCGTCTGCTTGGTCGTTGTCATTTCTTGGCACGTGAAGGAACTCGCACCCCTCGAAGTACCCGTTGAGTTGCTGTGGCAGGAAGCGGTAGCTCGCCATGTTTGCATCTTTGGCGTCCCAGTCGCTAGATGGCTGCTGGACCACCAAATCGGAGTCGCCATAGCACAGGATCCGGCGAATGCCGAGTTCTTTGGCAAGCCGGAGCCCGTGAATGAGCGGCTCATATTCGGCGACGTTGTTGGAGGCGGCGAAGTGGATCTGCAGCGCATACTTGAGCTTGTCGCCTTTAGGGGAGGTGAGGACGACGCCAGCTCCCAAGCTGGTGCGCATCTTCGAGCCGTCGAAATGCATCTGCCAATGGGTGGAGTCGGGCGCTGGCGGTAGGTACTGGGTCTCGGCCCAGTCGACGAGGAAGTCGGCCCGTGCTTGCGACTTGATGGCGGTGCGGGGCTGGTAGTAGATGGTGTAGGGAGCCAACTCTATGGCCCATTTGGCTACTCGGCCAGAAGCATATCGGCTTCCGATGATCTCGGCCAGCGGGGCTATGCAAACCACCGTAATTGGATGCTCATGAAAGTAAGGCTTCAGCTTCTTGGCGGCAAAATGCAAACCGTAGCACATCTTCTGGTAGTGGGGGTAGTTCTGCTTGGAGGTCGACAGTACCTCGCTCAGGTAATACAACGGTCTCTGGACAGGGAGCGCCTTGCCTTCCTCTTTGCGTTCGACTACAATCACTGTGCTGACTACTCGGCTCGTGGCGGCGATGTACAGGAGCACGGGCTCTTTGGGAGTCGGAGCCTCCAACACAGGGGGAGTAGTCAACATCTTCTTCAGCTGGAGAAATGCTTCATCCACCTTGTGGTTCCACTCAAAGAAGGTGGTCTTCTTCATTAATTGATACAAAGGGAGAGCTTTCTCGACCAGCCGACTGATGAATCGGCTGATGGACGCCAAACAGCCGGTGAACTTCTGCCCATCTAACAGTCGGCTGGGTACTTCCATCCTCTCGATGACCTTGATCTTCATAGGGTTGCACTCTATGCCGCGTTCAGAGACCAGGAAGCCAAGGAGTTGGCCGGCTGGTACTCCGAAAATGCACTTCTCAGGGTTGAGCTTGATCTGGAATCAGCGTAGGTTCTCAAAGGTTTCCTTGAGGTCTTCCAGCAGCGTCCCACGCTTTTCCGTCTTCACCACCACATCATCCACGTAGACGTGGGCGTTTCTGCCGAGTTGCTTAAGGAGGTACTTCTGCATGCAACGCTGAAAGGTGGCGCCGGCATTCCTCAAGCCGAACGTCATGGTCAGGTAGCAGAAGGCTCCGAACGGCGTGATGAAGGCGGTCTTCAGTTTGTCTGCCGGGTTCAGCTTGATCTGGTGATATACTGAATATGCATCTAAGAAACTCAACAGCTCGCATCTGGCTGTGGAGTCTATCACCTGATCGATTCTTGGCAAAGCAAAGGGGTCCTTGGGGCAAGCTTTGTTAAGGCTTGTGTAATCAATGCACATCCGCCACTGCTTGTTTTTCTTCAGCACCAAGACCGGGTTTGCAAACCATTCTGGAAAAAACACCTCCATTATGAAGCCGGCCGCCAGGAGCCGGGCTATCTCTTCTCCAACAACTCTTCTCTTTTCTTCTGACAGGCGGCGCAAGGGCTGCCTGACGGGCTTCACATCAGGTCGGACATGTAGCTTGTGCTCGGCGAATTCCGTCGGTACACCTGGCATGCCTTTAGGGGACCATGCAAAGATGTCTCGATTCTCACGGAGGAAATCGACTAGCTCGCCTTCCTATTTACTGTCAAGGTTTGTACCCATGACAGCGTACCTCTCTGGGTGCTCTGGGTCCAAGGGTATCTTCTTAGTATCTTGGGCCGGCTTGAACGAACCCTCAGCTTCCGACTCCTTGGGGTCAGGCGACATCTCTAGCTGCTCTCCGGCCATTGCCACGACCCGATCAAGGAGCCGCTTCTCAGCTGCGATCACCAGCGACTCGGCCAGCCGACTGCTCTCAGCCGCGCAGGTGGACGACTTCCTGTAGTCGCCAGCGACGGTCAGAATCCCCTTGGAACTCGGCATCTTCATCTTGAGGTAGGCATAGTGAGGAACCGCCATGAACTTGGCCAGTGCAGGTCGGCCAAGCAATGCATGGTATGGGCTTTCGAGGTCCACTACTTCAAACCAGACTGGCTCTCAGCGGAAATGATCTTTGTCTCCGAAGAGGACGTCTATCAGGATCTTGCCGATTGGTGAGCAGGAAAGGCCAGGTACAATGCCGTGGAACACAGTCCGGCTGCTCTGCAGCTGTCTTCGCTTGATTCCTAACTTCTCCATAGTGTCCTTCTACAGGATGTTGATGCTACTGCCTCCGTCTATCAGTACTCGCGAAAAGCGCGCGGCCCGCCTATCAGTGGCCAAGGTGGCACTCAGGACCAGGGCATAGGAGCCCGGATTCGGCATCACCTCTGGGTGATCTGCTCTGCTCCAACTCATAGGCTTCTCGGACCAATGGATAAACTCTGGAGTATTTGATGCCACTGCATTCACTTCTTGCTGCTGCAGCCACCTGCTGCGTCGATCATCGGCCACACTGGTGAACACCACATAGGCTCCATGCTCTTCTGGGTACTCGTCTTATACTGCACCGACTGGCCGAGCAGCCGGCTGCCGGGGCGGCGGTGGAGGCGGCAGCCCGGCAGGCGGGGGAGGAAGGAGGCCGTCTCCCTTGGCGATTCTGGTAAGCCAGTGGCATTTTCGGGTGGTATGGTTTGACGGCTTCGCGCCGCTGTGGAACTTGCAGGGACCATCCAGAGTCTGCTCGTAAGAGGAGGCCGGCAACCAGTTGGACTTGCCACCTTTCTATCGCTTTGCCGGAGGCTGCCCCTCCGGCTGTTGATCTTCGACTATCGCAACCTGCCGACTGCCGGAAGTTGGCTGTTGGGCCTTGTGCTTGTTGTCGTTCTGTTGTTGCCACCGACTGGTGTCTCCAGCTGGAGTTCTGGGAGCCTGAGGGGCCAGCCGCATTAACTTGAATTTCCGTCTTCATGGAGGAGTCGGCCGTGGCGTACTTGTCTGCTATGATCAACAGTTCGTCGAGGGTTTCCAGCTCGTCATAGAGGAGCTTGTGCTTGAGGAGGGTGCCTTCTCGGCACCCGGCAGTGAAGTACTCGATAGCCTGCACCTCGTGCACGCCCTCGCAGGACTTCCGAAGCTCGCCCCAGCGCGTGAGGTAGTCGCGTGTTGAATCGTCAGGGCCTTGCACGCACAAGGAAAGCTGGCGCGGCTTGGTAGGTCGCTTGTACGTGCTCGTGAAGTTGCGGGTGAAGGCTTTGGTGAAGTCGAACCAGCTGTTGATGCTGCGGGGTTTCAGACTGTTCAACCATGTCCGGGCCGTGCCTTGGAGCACGAGTAGAACATACTTCACGGCCGTGGAGTAATCAACTAGCCAGTCTTCCGGCTTGTTGCTGTTCGCTATGTTGACGGCCGTGGAGTAATCAACTAGCCAGTCTTCCGGCTTCACAGAGCCGGTGTACTTGGGTGTGTCTCGGGGGAGCGTGAACCCTTTGGGGAAAGGCTCGTCTCGGATGCGGGGTCCGAAGTAGGGCGGACCCAACTCATCTTCTTGTTCCAGTGCCAGGGATCGGTGGAGTCGGTCGATCCGGTGGCGGGCGTCATTCTCTCTGACTCCCTCTCGGTGGCCAAGGCGGCCACCGAGAGTCGGATGCTCAACAGGAGGTGGGGAAACTCGCCGCTCTCTTCTTGGTGGGGGAGGCAGATAGTCGCCCTGCCGCTCCACTGCCCTCGGACGGCCGTCTTGGTCGCGCTCGATGGTGATGCGAGTCCGACTGTGGCTGACAGCCGACTCTTTGTCTTTTCTTCAGCGGACTCCGCCAGTCGGCGTCCGAGACGTCGCGCCTTGATCTCGGCGGGGAAGCAAGTCATCGTTTGGGCTGCGGCGCCTCTGTGCGGCCGCCGGCCGCGTTCTGCGCAGCAACCGCGTCGAGGAGCTGCTGGACTCGCTCCGTCATCATGCGGCGCTCTTCGCCCTCGAAGTTCTTCAGTTCGTCAGTCGCCGCTTGGGCGGCGCGGATGTTCTCCGCAGGGGTGGCGTATACCGGGCGATTGGCCCCGAACAGGTTGGCGATGTTCGCGCCGCGCTGTCGGACCGTGCCTAGGCGGCTAGGCCCAGTCAGAGCCGGCGAGCCGCCCACGGCGCGATCCATTTCGCGCTGGTAGGCTTCTGACAAGCGCCTCATGCTTGCCAGCTTCTTGGCGCCTTCGATGATCTGGAGGCGGCATGTCTCCAGCGTCTCGGCATCCGCGCCTTCTGGAATAGGCGCAGTCAGGTCTTGCAAAGCCACGTCGAGCGGGTCATGAGCTCCCTCACCGGAAAGCTCATCGTGACTGATGACGAGCACCTCTGTGACGGCGCTTCCGCCGCTCTCCTCATGAGGGAGCGGCTCGTCGTAGACCACCACGTTGGTGGGGAAAGTGTCAAGCGACACGGCGTCGGAGTCGACCAGCATCGGGTCGGTAGAGCCTACGGACTCCAGGTCCACGGAAGGCTCGCCGGTGACGTGAAGTTGGTCGAGGAGGCCCGCGAGGATGCTCTCGGGGCCACCCGTGCCTGCGTCGGGTGCAGGCTCGTCGGAGAGGTGAACCTCGCCGACAAGTTCGGCGAGGCAGCTAGCTGCACATGCGGCCTCAGCGCCGCGCAGCGCGTCGATGCAGACTCCATCTGGTGAGCCTGGCTGGCTGCGCTCACCAGGGAGGAAGAGGGTTCCCGTCCAGAACAGATCTCCGGACGACGGTGCACGTCGCCCCACAGTGGGCGCCAAATGTCGGGGGTTGGGTGCGACATATGCCAAAGGATGGCTTATCATGGAGGGGGCGAGTAGAACGTCGCCGGTGCCTAGAAACGGGATGAGGCGAAGACATGCACGCCGGCGGATCTTACCCAGCTTCAGGGCTCTTCGAGGAGATAACACCCCTACTGCTGCTCTGCGGGGTCTCCGCATGGTCACTAAGCCAAAGTGAATACAAGGTTGCTCCTAGAGCTGTTTCTGGAGGTAGGAGAAGGCAAGGCTAGCTCTCTCCTCCTCGTATGGTCTGTCTAGTGCTAATGGATTCGAACCCTTTGCATGGGTGCCCTGGGGGTTTATATAGGCCTACCCCCCAGTGTTACAATGGTAAAACCGGCTGGGTGCGGGTCCCAGCCGTGTGTCAATCAGGCTCCTGTTGGAAATATGCCCTAAAGGCAATAATAAAAGTATTATTATATTTCTATGTTCATGATAATTGTCTTTTATTCATGCTATAACTGTATTATCCGGAAATCGTAATACACGTGTGAATACAAAGACCACAATATGTCCCTAGTGAGCCTCTAGTTGACTAGCTCGTTGTGATCAACAGATAGTCATGGTTTCCTGGCTATGGACATTGGATGTCGTTGATAACGGGATCACATCATTAGGAGAATGATGTGATGGACAAGACCCAATCCTAAGCATAGCACAAAGATCGTGTAGTTCGTTTGCTAGAGCTTTGCCAATGTCAAGTATCTCTTCCTTTGACCATGAGAGCGTGTAACTCCTGGATACCGTAGGAGTGCTTTGGGTGTATCAAACGTCACAACGTAACTGGGTGACTATAAAGGTGCACTACAGGTATCTCCGAAAGTATCTATTGTTTTATGCGGATCGAGACTGGGATTTGTCACTCCGTATGACGGAGAGGTATCTCTGGGCCCACTCGGTAATGCATCATCATAATGAGCTCAAGGTGACCAATGTGTTGGCCACGGGATCATGCATTACGGTACGAGTAAAGTGACTTGCCGGTAACGAGACTGAACAAGGTATTGGGATACCGACGATCGAGTCTCGGGCAAGTAACGTACCGATTGACAAAGGGAATTGTATACAGGGTTTGATCGAATCCTCGACATCGTGGTTCAACCGATGAAATCATCGAGGAGCGTGTGGGAGCCAACATGGGTATCCAGACCCCGCTGTTGGTTATTGCCCGAGAGTGGTCTCGGTCATGTCTGCATGTCTCCCGAGCCCGTAGGGTCTACACACTTAAGGTTCGGTGACGCTAGGGTTATTAGGAAGACTAGTATGTGACTACCGAATGTTGTTCGGAGTCCCGGATGAGATCCCGGACGTCACGAGGAGTTCCGGAATGGTCCGGAGGTAAAGTTTTATATATGGGAAGTTGTTAAACGGGCACCGGAAAGTTTCGGGGTTATACCGGTATTGTACCGGGACCACCGGAAGGGTTCCGGGGGTCCACCGGGAGGGGCCACCCCTCCCGGGGGGCCACTTGGGCTGCGTGGGTATAGCAGCCAGCCCCTAGTGGGCTTGGCGCGCCCCCCTCCTTGGGCCCATGCGCCTAGGGGTGGGGGGGAAACCCTAAAGGGGGCGCACCCCCTTTGCTTGGGGGGCAAGCCCCCCACCCCTTGGCCGCCGCCCCCCCCTAGGGTTTTCCCTAGAGGGCCGGCCCCCCTTGCCCTTTCCCCTATATATAGAGGGGTGAGGGGAGGGCTGCAATACACCATAACTCAAGGCGCAGCCCCTCCCCTCCCCAACACATCTCCTCCTCCGTACGTGCTTGGCGAAGCCCTGTCGGAATACTGCCGCGTCAACTGCACCACGCCGTCGTGCTGCCGTTGGAGCTGCCTTCCTCAACCTCTCCTTCCTCCTTGCTGGATCAAGACGGAGGAGACGTCTCCCGTCCCGTACGTGTGTTGAACGCGGAGGTGCTGTCCGTTCAGCACTAGGACATCGGTGATCCGAATCACGTTCGAGTACGACTCCATCATCACCATCTCCTTGGCAAGCTTCCGCTCGTGATCTACAAGTGGTATGTAGATGCAAACTCTCTCCCTTGACTCGTTGCTTAGATGAACTCATAGATGGATCTTGGTGAAACCGTAGGAAAAATTTTAATTTTCTGCAACGTTCCCCAACAGTGGCATCATGAGCTAGGTCTATGCGTAGTTCTCTTTGCACGAGTAGAACACAATTTTGTTGTGGGCGTGGATCTTGTCATCTTACTTGCCTCTACTAGTCTTTTCTTGCTTCGGCGGTATTGTGGGATGAAGCGGCCCGGACCAACCTTACACGTACGCTTACGTGAGACCGGTTCCACCGACTAACATGCACTAGTTGCATAAGGTGGCTGGCGGGTGTCTGTCTCTCCCACTTTAGTTGGAGCGGATTCGATGAAAAGGGCCCTTATGAAGGGTAAATAGAAGTTGACAAAATCACGTTGTGGTTATTCGTAGGTAAGAAAACGTTCTTGCTAGAACCCAATTGCAGCCACGTAAAAGATGCAACAACAATTAGAGGACGTCTAACTTGTTTTTGCAGCGATTGATCAAGTGATGTGATATGGCCAGAAGTTGTGATGAATGATGAATTGTGATGTATGAGATCATGTTCTTTGTAATAGGATTCACGACTTGCATGTCGATGAGTATGACAACCGGCAGGAGCCATAGGAGTTGTCTTTATTTTTGTATGACCTGCGTGTCATTGAAGAACGCCATGTAACTTACTTTACTTCATTGCTAAACGCGTTAGTCATAGAAGTAGAAGTAGTCGTTGGCGTGACAACTTCATGAAGACACGATGATGGAGATCATGATGATGGAGATCATGGTGTCAAGCCGGTGACAAGATGATCATGGAGCCCCGAAGATGGAGATCAATGGAGCTATATGATATTGGCCATATCATGTCACAACTATATAATTGCATGTGATGTTTATTATGTTTATGCATCTTGTTTACTTAGGACGACGGTAGTAAATAAGATGATCCCTTACAAAATTTCAAGAAGTGTTCTCCCCTAACTGTGCACCGTTGCTACAGTTCGTCGCTTCTAAGCACCACATGATGATCGGGTGTGATGGATTCTTACGTTCACATACAACGGGTGTAAGACAGTTTTACACAGCGAAAACACTTAGGGTTAACTTGACGAGCCTAGCATGTGCAGACATGGCCTCGGAACACGGAGACCGAAAGGTCGAACACGAGTCGTATGGAAGATACGATCAACATGAGAATGTTCACCGATCGATGACTAGTCCGTCTCACGTGATGATCGGACACGGGCTAGTCGACTCGGATCGTGTAACACTTAGATGACTAGAGGGATGTCTAATCTAAGTGGGAGTTCATAATTTGATTAGAACTTAATTATCATGAACTTAGTCTAAAACCTTTGCAAATATGTCTTGTAGATCAAATGGCCAACGCTCATGTCAACATGAACTTCAACGCGTTCCTAGAGAAAACCAAGCTGAAAGATGATGGCAGCAACTATACGGACTGGGTCCGGAATCTGAGGATCATCCTCATAGCTGCCAGGAAACAATATGTCCTAGAAGGACCGCTAGGTGACGCTCCCGTCCCAGAGAACCAAGACATTATGAATGCTTGGCAGTCTCGTGCTGATGATTACTCCCTCGTTCAGTGCGGCATGCTTTACAGCTTAGAACCGGGGCTCCAAAAGCGTTTTGAGCATCACGGAGCATATGAGATGTTCGAAGAACTGAAACTAGTTTTTCAAGCTCACGCCCGGGTCGAGAGATATGATGTCTCCGACAAGTTCTACAGTTGTAAGATGGAGGAAAATAGTTCTGTCAGTGAGCACATACTCAAGATGTCTGGGTTGCACAACCGTATGACCCAGCTGAATATTAACCTCCCAGATGAGGCGGTCATTGACAGAATCCTCCAGTCGCTCCCACCAAGCTACAAGAGCTTTGTGATGAACTACAATATGCAGGGGATGGTAAAGACCATTCCTGAAGTATTTTCTATGCTGAAGTCAGCAGAGGTTGAAATCAAGAAAGAACATCAAGTGTTGATGGTCAATAAGACCACTAAGTTCAAGAAGGGCAAGGGTAAGAAGAACTTCAAGAAGGACGGCAAGGAGGTTGCCGCGCCTGGTAAGCCAGTTACCGGGAAGAAGTCAAAGAATGGACCCAAGCCTGAGACTGAGTGCTTTTATTGCAAGGGGAAGGGTCACTGGAAGCGGAACTGCCCCAAATACTTAGCGGATAAGAAGGCCGGCAACACCAAAGGTATATTTGATATACATGTAATTGATGTGTACCTTACCAGTACTCGTAGTAACTCCTGGGTATTTGATACCGGTGCCGTTGCTCATATTTGTAACTCACAGCAGGAGCTGCGGAATAAACGGAGACTGGCGAAGGACGAGGTGACGATGCGCGTCGGGAATGGTTCCAGAGTCGATGTGATCGCCGTCGGCACGCTGCCTCTACATTTACCTACGGGATTAGTTTTGAACCTTAATAATTGTTATTTAGTGCCAAGTTTGAGCATGAACATTGTATCTGGATCTCGTTTAATACGAGATGGCTACTCATTTAAGTCCGAGAATAATGGTTGTTCGATTTATATGAGAGATATGTTTTATGGTCATGCTCCGATGGTCAATGGTTTATTCTTAATGAATCTCGAGCGTAATATTACACATGTTCATAGTGTAGATGCCAAAAGATGTAAAGTTGATAACGATAGTCCCACATACTTGTGGCACTGCCGCCTTGGTCACATTGGTGTCAAGCGCATGAAGAAGCTCCATGCTGATGGACTTTTGGAGTCTCTTGATTATGAATCGTTTGACACGTGCGAACCATGCCTCATGGGCAAAATGACCAAGACTCCGTTCTCCGGAACAATGGAGCGAGCAACCAACTTGTTGGAAATCATACATACCGATGTGTGCGGTCCAATGAGCGTTGAGGCTCGCGGAGGATATCGTTATGTTCTCACTCTCACTGATGACTTAAGTAGATATGGGTATGTCTACTTAATGAAACACAAGTCTGAGACCTTTGAAAAGTTCAAGGAATTTCAGAATGAGGTGGAGAATCAACGTGACCGAAAGATAAAGTTCCTACGATCAGATCGTGGAGGAGAATATTTAAGTCACGAATTTGGCACACACTTAAGGAAATGTGGAATCGTTTCACAACTCACGCCGCCTGGAACACCTCAGCGAAACGGTGTGTCCGAACGTCGTAATCGCACTCTATTGGATATGGTGCGGTCTATGATGTCTCTTACCGATTTACCGCTATCATTTTGGGGATACGCTCTAGAGACAGCTACATTCACTTTAAATAGGGCACCGTCTAAATCCGTTGAGACGACACCGTATGAATTATGGTTTGGGAAGAAACCTAAGCTGTCGTTTCTAAAAGTTTGGGGATGCGATGCTTATGTCAAGAAACTTCAACCTGAAAAGCTCGAACCCAAGTCGGAAAAATGCGTCTTCATAGGATACCCTAAGGAAACTGTCGGGTATACCTTCTACTTAAGATCCGAGGGCAAAATCTTTGTTGCCAAGAACGGATGCTTTCTGGAAAAAGAGTTTCTCTCGAAAGAAGTAAGTGGGAGGAAAGTAGAACTCGATGAAGTACTACCTCTCGAACGGGATAGTGGTGCAGCTCAGGAAAATGTTCCTGTGATGCCCACACCAACTGAAGAGGAAACCAATGATGATGATCAAGGTACTTCGGATCAAGTTGCTACTGAACTTCGTAGGTCCACAAGGACACGTTCCGCACCAGAGTGGTACGGCAACCCTGTCCTGGAAATCATGTTGTTAGACAACGGTGAACCTTCGAACTATGAAGAAGCGATGGCGGGCCCAGATTCCAACAAATGGCTAGAAGCCATGAAATCCGAGATAGAATCCATGTATGAAAACAAAGTATGGACTTTGACTGACTTGCCCGATGATCGGCGAGCAATAGAAAACAAATGGATCTTTAAGAAGAAGACGGACGCGGATGGAAATGTTACCATCTATAAAGCTCGACTTGTCGCTAAGGGTTATCGACAAGTTCAAGGGATTGACTACGACGAGACATTCTCTCCCGTAGCGAAGCTTAAGTCCGTCCGAATCATGTTAGCAATTGCCGCATACTATGATTATGAGATATGGCAGATGGACGTCAAAACGGCATTCCTTAACGGGCATCTTAAGGAAGAGCTGTATATGATGCAGCCAGAAGGTTTTGTCGATCCTAAGAACGCTAACAAAGTATGCAAGCTCCAGCGATCCATTTATGGGCTGGTGCAAGCATCTCGGAGTTGGAATATTCGCTTTGATGAGATGATCAAAGCGTTTGGGTTTATGCAGACTTATGGAGAAGCCTGCGTTTACAAGAAAGTGAGTGGGAGCTCTGTAGCATTTCTCATATTATATGTAGATGACATACTCTTCATGGGAAATAATATAGAATTTCTGGACAGCATTAAGGCCTACTTGAATAAGTGTTTTTCAATGAAGGACCTTGGAGAAGCTGCTTACATATTAGGCATCAAGATCTATAGAGATAGATCGAGACGCCTCATAGGTCTTTCACAAAGCACATACCTTGATAAGATTTTGAAAAGGTTCAAAATGGATGAGTCCAAGAAGGGGTTCTTGCCTATGTTACAAGGTGTGAGATTGAGCTCGGCTCAGTCACCGACCACGGCAAAAGATAAAGAAGAGATGAGTGTCATCCCCTATGCTTCAGCCATAGGATCTATTATGTATGCCATGCTGTGTACCAGACCTGATGTAAACCTTGCCGTAAGTTTGGTAGCAAGATACCAGAGTAATCCCGGCAAGGAACACTGGACAGCGGTCAAGAATATCCTGAAGTACCTGAAAAGGACAAAGGACATGTTTCTCGTTTATGGAGGTGACGAAGAGCTCGTCGTAAAGGGTTACGTCGACGCTAGCTTCGACACAGATCCGGATGACTCTAAGTCACAAACCGGATACGTGTATATGTTGAATGGTGGAGCAGTAAGCTGGTGCAGCTGCAAGCAGAGCGTCGTGGCGGGATCTACATGTGAAGCGGAGTACATGGCAGCCTCGGAGGCAGCGCATGAAGCTATTTGGGTGAAGGAGTTCATCACCGACCTAGGAGTCATACCCAATGCGTCGGGGCCAATCAAACTCTTCTGTGACAACACTGGAGCTATTGCCCTTGCTAAGGAGCCCAGGTTTCACAAGAAGACCAGGCACATCAAGCGTCGTTTCAACTCCATCCGTGAAAATGTTCAAGATGGAGACATAGAAATTTGCAAAGTACATACGGATCTGAATGTCGCTGATCCGTTGACTAAACCTCTCTCGCGAGCTAAACATGATCAACACCAAAACTCTATGGGTGTTCGATTCATCACAATGTAACTAGATTAGTGACTCTAGTGCAAGTGGGAGACTGTTGGAAATATGCCCTAGAGGCAATAATAAAAGTATTATTATATTTCTATGTTCATGATAATGTCTTTTATTCATGCTATAACTGTATTATCCGGAAATCGTAATACACGTGTGAATACAAAGACCACAATATGTCCCTAGTGAGCCTCTAGTTGACTAGCTCGTTGTGATCAACAGATAGTCATGGTTTCCTGGCTATGGACATTGGATGTCGTTGATGACGGGATCACATCATTAGGAGAATGATGTGATGGACAAGACCCAATCCTAAGCATAGCACAAAGATCGTGTAGTTCGTTTGCTAGAGCTTTGCCAAAGTCAAGTATCTCTTCCTTTGACCATGAGAGCGTGTAACTCCTGGATACCGTAGGAGTGCTTTGGGTGTATCAAATGTCACAACGTAACTGGGTGACTATAAAGGTGCACTACAGGTATCTCCGAAAGTATCTATTGTTTTATGCGGATCGAGACTGGGATTTGTCACTCCGTATGACGGAGAGGTATCTCTGGGCCCACTCGGTAATGCATCATCATAATGAGCTCAAGGTGACCAATGTGTTGGCCACGGGATCATGCATTACGGTACGAGTAAAGTTACTTGCCGGTAACGAGACTGAACAAGGTATTGGGATACCGACGATCGAGTCTCGGGCAAGTAACATACCGATTGACAAAGGGAATTGTATACAGGGTTTGATCGAATCCTCGACATCGTGGTTCAACCGATGAAATCATCAAGGAGCGTGTGGGAGCCAACATGGGTATCCAGACCCCGCTGTTGGTTATTGCCCGAGAGTGGTCTCGGTCATGTCTGCATGTCTCCCGAGCCCGTAGGGTCTACACACTTAAGGTTCGGTGACGCTAGGGTTATTAGGAAGACTAGTATGTGACTACCGAATGTTGTTCGGAGTCCCGGATGAGATCCCGCACGTCACGAGGAGTTCCGAAATGGTCCGGAGGTAAAGTTTTATATATGGGAAGTTGTTAAACAGGCACCGGAAAGTTTCGGGGTTATACCGGTATTGTACCGGGACCACCGGAAGGGTTCCGGGGGTCCACCGGGAGGGGCCACCCCTCCCGGGGGGCCACTTGGGCTGCGTGGGTATAGCAGCCAGCCCCTAGTGGGCTTGGCGCGCCCCCCTCCTTGGGCCCATGCGCCTAGGGGTGGGGGGGAAAACCCTAAAGGGGGCGCACCCCCTTTGCTTGGGGGGCAAGCCCCCCACCCCTTGGCCCCCCCCCCTTGGGTTTTCCCTAGAGGGCCGGCCCCCCTTGCCCTTTCCCCTATATATAGAGGGGTGAGGGGAGGGCTGCAATACACCATAACTCAAGGCGCAGCCCCTCAACTCCCCAACACATCTCCTCCTCCGTACGTGCTTGGCGAAGCCCTGTCGGAATACTGCCGCGTCAACTGCACCACGCCGTCGTGCTGCCGTTGGAGCTGCCTTCCTCAACCTCTCCTTCCTCCTTGCTGGATCAAGACGGAGGAGACGTCTCCCTTCCCGTACGTGTGTTGAACGCGGAGGTGCTGTTCGTTCAGCACTAGGACATCGGTGATCTGAATCACGTTCGAGTACGATTCCATCATCACCATCTCCTTGGCAAGCTTCCGCTCGTGATCTACAAGTGGTATGTAGATGCAAACTCTCTCCCTTGACTCGTTGCTTAGATGAACTCATAGATGGATCTTGGTGAAACCGTAGGAAAAATTTTAATTTTCTGCAACGTTCCCCAACAGCTCCGTCTTCTCCGCCGACTCCTGGGTCCCGCCGACTGGTGGGTCCCACCGACTGGCCTGGTACGAGGGCGTCAGCCTGCGTCTGCCGCGGGCGGGTCTTGCCGGCTGCCGATTACTGTAGCCGTGCTTCTAATGACGCGGGCTTGGTCATGGGTTCATGGCAACAGTGTCGCCGCCTGACGAGCGATCACTGTTGCCATTCCCTCGTCGCATTTGGTTAATGGCGTGTGGGGCCCGTGGGAGGGGCTGGCCAACTCCAGGGGGCCGACTCCCAACGGGTCCGACTCTTGGCGCTCTCGCCGTCTTCGGTACTCTCGCTGACTGGTAGGCCCCGCTGTCTCCGGGCCGTACAGACAGGCCATCGGGGGTACAGGGCTCCGCCCCCCAGGGCTGATGTCAGGGCTGGCATGCCAGCAGTGCCGCGCCGGGCGGAGATCTTCGTGGATAGGGCGCACTATGGCCATGCCTACCTTTAATTATCGGGGTGGTTGGAGTCGCGGGCCGACTCCCCATAGTCGGCTTCCTTGGAGTCGCCTCTGGGACTCAGCTTAACTGCGAGTCGCCTCTGGGACTCGGCTCGTCTTGGAATCGCCTCCGGGACTCGGCTTATCTTGGAGTCACCTCTAGGACTCGGCTCATCTTGGAGTCGCCTCTGGGACTCGGCTCCTCTTGGAGTCGCCGCAGGTACTTAAGGGGCGCAGTCTGCCCCGATGCCTTGAAAGGTTCTGGGGCTCGGGTTAGCCTACCCGTGGCCCATTACTTCGAAAACTATTCAACCACCCCTCCACGGGCACCCCTCCACCGTCTACTGTTCATCTAGCCCTCCACACCACGGGGTCCTGTTCAACCACGCCTCCACGGCCACCCCCCACCGTCTACTGTTCATCCAGCCCTCCACACCACGGGTTCCTGTTCATCCATAGGCAACACCACTGCTCAATGTTCATCCAAACCCCCCCGCAACATTCACTGTTCATCCCAGAGGAAGCATCGATCGTCTTAAGTTAGCAGCAGTAGCGATGGAATCGCTCCATCGGGTTCAGTTAATAGCCATCGATCGATCGCTCAGGTTCAGTAACGCGTAGCCTGCAGTGCAATCACTCGGGTTTAGTTAGAGCCCAACGCCTCGCTCGGCTTTAGTTAGAGCCAACTCCTCTCACACACGCGCGTACCTGTACGAGATAAACGCGGATCGCTCTCCCACCGTGACTGGCAACTCCCCGAAATTTTCCTCCCCTCGCTTCTACCACAGTTTTTTCCGTCATGGACGGCCAAAAGAATGTCATGCAGCTGCGTCTCCGGCCCGCCCAGGATGAAAAGCCCATTTTCTGTCATGAATTTTTGTCATAGAAGTAGGAGCCCACCACATCTATGATGATATCGGGTTTTGTCACAATTATCGTCATAGAAGTGTCATATGTATGACAGAAAAAAAATTCGTTCGGCCCAAAATGTCACAGATGTGTCCTTTTTTTGTAGTGTTCTACTCCGCCATCCCGCCAACAAGATTCGCAAGAGAACGCAAGGCTAGATAGTCAACGTAGCTGTGTAGATGATGAGCACATCTCCCCTACTCCACCATCACAGGTGCTTGCTCTAAGTTCGCACTATTATATGTGGTTGCATATTTTGTATGATGTCTAGCTTGTATTGCTTCTAATTTTGTTGAATTGCATCTACTCACTTTACACATAATGCCTGTGAATATGACATCTGTTCCTGTTTCTAGAACATATTATATCTGATCACACCATGTTCTTACATCAGACTACTATCCTTGCATATCCCGCATCAGTCACTTATGATCAGGCACCTTTCAATCGCCACTGTGATATTGGTTGTCTTGCATATTATTTCTAGCATGTAATGCTTCTAATTTGTTGAAACCCTATATAGTTTGAACTTGGCAGAGTGATATTGGTTGCATCTTTCATATGATGTCTAGCTTGTAGTGCTTCTAATTTGTTGAAATGTCTTTTGCTTAGTTGCCACATCACAGGTGTGAATATGTCACGCCATCCTGTTTTTCGTACATATTCCATCCTTGCATCATGTGTTTTCCTTTCATCCAAGTAGTGTTCGTCAGTATCATGCATGAATGAGTTTTGAAGAGTGAATTTTATTCCTTTTTCTTATCGGTTTGACTTCACAATGCAAAATCATCACAGCTAAAGGAAATTAGTCCGGCAGTGGATGATGGTGGTCCTTCGGAGCAACTCAAACAGGGGGCCTCTACAGATTCTACTCCGCCATCCTCCCAACAAGATTCGCAAGACAACACAAGGCTGGACAGTCAACGTAGTTGTGTAGATGATGAGCACATCTCCCCTACTCCACCATCACAGGTGCTTGCTCTAACTTAGCACTATTATATGTGGTTGCATATTGTGTATGATGTCTAGCTTGTATTGCTTCTAACTTTGTTGAATTGCATCTGCTTACTTTACAGATAATGCCTGTGAATATGACATGTGTTCCTGTTTCTAGAATATACGTGTACATGATGAACACATATCCCCTACTCCACCATCACAGGTGCTTGCTCTAACTTGGAACTGTTATATGTGGTTGTGTTTTCCGTATGATGTCTAGTTTGTATTGCTTCTGATTATGTTGAATTGCATCTGCATAGCTTACAACTTATACCTACAACGATCACTTACCCATAAGACACATTTAACTTGGGACAGTGATGTAGGTTGCATCTTGCATTGTCTTCTAGCTTGTACTGCTTCTAATTTCTTGAAATGGCACTAACGACGAGACACTTTTTACCTGATAGAGTGATATTGGTTGCATGTTCATATGGTTCCTAGCTTTCATTTGTTCTAATTTTGTTGAAATGCCTTCTACTTATTGTTTTTTCATACATATTCCATCCTCCTATCGTACATGTGAATATGCAACGCTGTCTTTTTGTGTATTCCATCCTCCTATCCTGCACTTGCCTTACATCAAAGTAGTGTTCATCTGTATCATGCATCAACCAGTTATGCAGAGCTAATTTTATTCATCTTCTTGTGGTTTTGACTTCATAAGGCAATATCTGAAAATAGGAAGGAAAAGAGTAAGTTAGGGGATGTTGGTGGTCCTCCGCGCCGACACAAACAGAGACTCTCTAGATTTGCCACTGCTACTGCTAATGAAGTTGAAGTCCCAAGTCTACATGATGAGTTCATCTCCCGCACTCCACCATCGCAGGTGCTTGCTCTAAGTTGACAGTGTGATAATTGGTTTCATGTTGCATATGTTGTCTAGCTTGTATTTCTTCTATTTTGATTAAATTGCACCTGCTGAGTTTATACGTTATACATGTGCATATGACATGGCTTTCTGTGTCTAGAATACACTGCATCTATCTATCATACCATGTTCTTACATCAAAGTACTGCTGTTGTGTATCCCGCATCAGTAACTCATGATTGGACGCTTTTAACATGGCAGTTTGATAGTGGTTGCATCTTGCATTGATTTCTATGTTGTACTGCTTCTAATTTTTCGAATTGCCACTTATGACAAGACACTTTTAACTTGGCAGAGTAATATTGGTTGCATCTTTCATATGGTGTCTAGCTTGCGTTACTTCTATTTTCTTGAAAATCCTTCTGCTTAGTGTACACATCGTAGCTGTGAATATGTTATGTCGTCCTGTTTTTCTTACATATTCCATCCTCATACGGTTCCCTTACATCAAAGTATTACTTGTCTATATCATGCATCAATGAGTTCTAAAGAGCAATTTTACTCTTTTGTGTTGTGGGTACGGCTTGACATGGCAAACTCAAAAAAGAGCAAGGAAAAGAATATAGTAGGGAATAATGTTACTCGTCGGGTGAAACGGAAAAGGATCTGCCCTTGCGATTAAGCTAGTACTTATAGTGCAGTAGAAGGTCCAAGTCCACCGGCTAAATCAACAAACACAGTATCACCTACTCCACCAGCTGCAACATTCGCTTCAACTGTACCAACATTGCAACGAGTTACTCGTTCGTTTGCTCTGGAACTGGCCAGTTCCCGAGCTGCCTTCACACCTAACACTATTTCCGAAGCACTGCTGACATAACAGGACTTGGCAAGATCAGATGAACCTCATGAGCATCAACACCAAGACGGTACCTGACCAAGTCAAGTTGTAGTTGCATGCTCCTTTATATGTACTCTCACAGTTTGATGTACACTAACACTTTCCATATTCTTTGTTGAACTAGCACCACGGTGCAAGCGGAAACAGACATCAGGTATAATGCTTGACAAATTAACAAAATCTAAAGGAGGAAGAATGGAGATCCATTTTGAGGCAGGTTTAAAAAGGCCACGTGATGCTACAGAGTCAGCCAAGTTAGTATCAGAGGCAGTCGTTGCTGTTAGGCGTCATGCACGTATCCTCCCAACGTGGATCTAGTACAGGAATGAGAAAGACAACACCCAGTTTAACACCTTCCTTGACCATTTATCCGTAAGTAATGTTATTCATCGCAATTAGTAATATTGTCTTGCTCTGTCCCATACTTTCTAGCTTCCTCCTAATAAGACTCACATTCTTTTTTCAGCAGATGAAGTTCAAGTTGGATCCGAAAGATGATGCAACTAAACAATCTTGCACTCATGTTTTTCAGTTTGCTCAGCGACAGTATCGGTACCACCTTAGAAAATCTCACTTTGAAGGCAGGTTAACAATGAAATCGCCCAAACATCTCCAGTGGAATATATTATAGATGAAGACTCGACAACCCTTATTAAACACTGGTCCGATCCAAAGTATCAGGTAGGCTATATGTATTTGATCAAACCACATATTGAACTTGTATTTATGTATGTGACTTACAAGTGTATATTCTTCTAGGCTAACTATTTGAAGAACAAGACCAACTGTTCTAAAGTGAAATTCCAACAGGCAACAAGATCTCGTACCAATATTGCACACTGCGAGGCTCTTGTAAATAGCTGCTACTTCCTTCTTTTTTCTGTGCCATATTATCGTATCTATATTGACTTGTTCCAAATGCGGAGGAAAGCCCGTGCGGACCAAAAAGAACCTGAACTAAATGCAGCGCAAATCTTCAAGGATTGCCACACCACCAAGATGAAGGCCATGAGCACACCAGTTCAAGCTACTGTTATAAGTCCTTAGTCCTCCTGCCTTTGAACTGATTGGTAATGTGATGTGTTCATTTAACTGCTTGGTTTGCAGCCAATATCAGTTACTCTGTTCACTTTTATACATAGTTGTCTTAACGTGTCCTTTCACCTTACATGGTTTAAAATATAAGAAGGGTATTCTTTTAGTCTTGATCTGTAATCTAGTTGTTATGTTCACGTGCACACATAATGATAAAATAGCCTGTTTGTTTTATATCTGTTTGCCCATGATATGAATGATGTCATACTATGTTCATCCTACTTTAAACCATGTCTCTTTATCCTTAGATGTCAACGAATGTGAGGAAATAGACAATACATTAGGCATGCTACATGGACATATGTTCCGAAAGTGATTTTATTATGTAGTTGGCACTACAATACATGCTAATGTATTAAAGTAGTTCCACCAAAACGAGTTATGTATAAATGTGTAACCTAGTTTGTTTGTTTTTGTCTCATTACTAACTTATCTGGTACACTAATCTACAAGTTCAAACTTTCAGCAAGCTATGGAACAAATGATTGAACAGCCACAACCACCTGAAAGTGGCGAGGCTACCACATGCACAATGTCATCTCTTGCTGCAGTGCGTCAGTATCTCTCCACTAACAGTGCAAAAAGCACCTTCCTGCATAATTCTGGGTTGGTTGTGAAGGTATCATCGTCCAGATCGCCTACTGAACAAAATCTTCTGGCTAGACAGATGATATATCTGTGCTCCAGACACAAGTCCAATCCCTAATGGACGTCACTTCGGAAAAGAGAATAGTGGTTGACAAATGTCATCAAGATATGAATGGTTTTGAAACCACACTATCAAACATTTGCTTTGTTGTTCAAGAGCAATGGCATAAAAAAGGTGAAGATCGTGCTGCTCCATCAGATTCTACAGCCTGAAACATTAGCACTCAGGTCAAATGATCTGTGCTTCTATACATATGATGGTGCTTTTATCTGCAAGGACTGTAAACTTTATGCCAATACGCCTTTTGTTGTATGGTTGGAATTTATTTTGTTGTGATACAGCATTTATGATGCTGCCAAAGGCTGCAGTAGTTACGACGCTATTTTTGTATAGTGTAGGTTTATCTTAGTAATGTATTTGGCCGAAAGCTTCATAGGAGCCCAACATGCCAAATTCGTCGGGCCCATTCCAATTGGGCTAAAACGATTATGGGCTGAAATTTGCATGTAGCCCACTAAAAATATCTGGGCCTAAATAATCATAAGGTTTCATATTTTTTGGTAGGCCTGTGCCCATAGTGGGCCTTTAACAGGCCTAAACATAATTTGGGCCCTGAGTAACAATAAGCCATTTATAGGTGTAAATATCTCGAGCCCATAAAAACATGGGCCTTTAATAGGCTAAAAGTGAGATTGGGCCCTGATTGTGCCAAATAACCCACTGGTCTTAGCAGGTCGAAATGGTAGACCATTTACAATGCGGATCTTTCAGAGGCCGAAATTCGGATGGGGTGTAAATGCGCCGACCTAATACACGGGCCTTTAACAGGCTGGATGTTCAGCCAGGCTTGATTAGCGTCATTTTTATATGGGCCGTTACTGGGCCCGATGTGACATTAGGCCACATATGGCCCATGGGTTTCGTCCGACGTTAACAGGCCGAAAATCACAACAGGCCGAAAGTGGCCCAAATCTATAGTGGGCCTCTAACAGGCCGAATGTCAAACATGGCCGAATATGACCCAAATCCTTCATGGTCGTTTATGGGCCGAAAGTTTCAATGGCCTGTAAATGGGCCCAAATGAAGCAGGACCTTTAATAGGCCAGAAATACACTAGGCTGTAATTCGGCCCAAATACTTAGTGGACTGTTAACGGGCCAAAAGTGACCATGGGCCGCGATGATGACAAGTTTAGGACGGGCCATTGACGGACCGTTTTGACACTAGTCGTACGGGCCTTAACTGAGAATGTTGGGCCTTTAGCCGGGCTGGCTCATTATGGTCTACAAAATCTTGTGGGCCTTTGATACATCTCCAACGTATCTATAATTTATGAAGTATTCATGCTATTATATTATCCATCGTAGATGTTTTATATGCATTTATATGCTATTTTATATGAGTTTTGGGACTAACATATTAACCTAGAGCCCAGTGCCAGTTTCTGTTTTTTCCTTGTTTTTGAGTTTTACAGAAAAGGAATACCAAACGGAGTCCAATTGACGTGCCAATTTTTGATGATTTTTTATGGACCAAAAGAAGCCCCTGGAGTAGAAGATTTGGGCCAGAAGAGTCCCGGGCTGTCCACGAGGGTGGGGGGCGCGCCCACCCCCTGGCCGTGGGCCCCTATCTCGTGGATGATTTGGAGACCCCCCTGACGTAAGACCGACGCCAAAAATTGCTATAAATATAGAAACCTCCAGAAAATAACCTAGATCGGAAGTTCCGCCGCCGCAAGCCTCTGTAGCCACGAGAAATCAATCTAGGCCCTCTCTGGCACCCTGCCGGAGGGGGCCATCATCACCGGAGGCCATGGAGGAGGATCCCGGAGGGGCCATCATCGCCATGAAGGCCAAGGACCAGAGGGAGAACCTCTCCCCATCCAGGGGGAGGCCATGGAGGAGGAAGCACAAGGGGGAGGACCTCTCCTCCTCTCTCTCAGTGGTGCCGGAGTGCCATTGAGAGGAGAATCATCGTCGCGGTGATCGTCTTCATCAACATCACCATCCTCATCTCTTTTACGCGGTCCACTCTCTAGCACCCCGATGCAATCCCTACTTGAACATGGTGCTTTATGCCACATATTATGATCCAATGATGTGTGGCCATCCAATGATGTTTTGAGTAGATATCTTTTGTCATTGGGTTGGTTGATGATCTAGATTGGTACAAGTTGTATGTTTTATTTTGGTGCTGTGCTATTGCGCCCTCCATGTCGAGCAAGCGTGAGGGATTCCCGCTGTAGGGTGTTGCAATACGTTCATGATTCGCTTATAGTGGGTTGCTTGAGTGACAGAAGCATAAACCCGAGTAAGGGGGTTGTGGCGTATGGAATAAAGGGGACTTGATGCTTTAATGCTATGGTTGGGTTTTACCTTAATGATCTTTAGTAGTTGCGGATGGTTGCTAGAGTTCCAATCATAAGTGCATATGATCCAAGAAGAGAAAGTATGTTAGCTTATGCCTCTCCCTCATATGAAATTGCAATGACGACTACCGGTCTTGTTAACAATTGCCTAGGATAATTCCGCACACCGATCCATCATTATTCCACACTCGCTATTTATAATATTTAGTAATATATTCTAACTTTATGATAATAGCACCTACTTTTATATTTTAGCTCTCCGATATCATGCAAATTTATCCTCTTCATACCCACAACATAGTTTTATTTCTCGTATCTAGTTGGAAGCAAACGTTTGGTGTACGTAGAGTCGTATTAGTGGCAGATAGGACTTGAGAGAATATTGATCTTACCTTTAGATCCTTGTGGGTTCGACACTCCATACTTATCACTTCCAACTTTGGAAATTTCTTGGATGATTCCCTGCACTAGGAGATTATCAAGCTCTTTTCTGGCGCCGTTGCCAGGGAGCAATAGCGTGTGGTTGATATTCTCGTGTGTGCTTGTTTGTTGTCTTCACTAAGTAGATTTTGTTTTTCCTTTTTGTTTCTGTTTAGTTGTGGGTAAAACATACAATTTTTTTTAAAGAATGAAAATACAAAAAAAATTACTTGCCTCTCATGCCTAAAAAAGTTTTTCAAAAAGAGAAGTGATTGGAAACTTATGCATTGAAGAAGTGAGGGTCGATCTTTAGCACTTGTGTTCATGCTGATGAAAACAATGTAGAATTTTTGACGGAAGTTTCTCTGTAAATAATTATCCAATTGTATATATCCACTGTATTATAAAAATAATGTGCCAAGCTTTAGTTTTAGGATGATTAGATTGCTTGTTTACTATGTGCAGAACAAAAACAGAAACTTTGGCTGTAGCGCGTGATTTTACATTTTTTACTGGAAGGTCAAATGGGTCTGAAACGTTTTGCACATTACTTCTGTACAAATAATTCAAATTTTTCATATTTATTTCATAATTTGTGGAGTTACAGAAGTTTACTAAACTTCAAAATTACTACAGACTGTTCTGTTTTTGACAAATTCTGTTTTTCGCGTGTTATTTGCTTATTTTGATGAATCTATGGCTAGTATCGGGGGGTATGAACCAAAGAGAAGTTGGAATACAGTAGGTTTAACACCAATATAAATAAAGAATGAGTTCATTACATTTCCTTAAAGTGGTAGGTTGCTTTATTACACTAACAGATCTCACAAAGTTTTTGTTAAAGTGTTGTGTGGATGAAGTGTTCGAAGATCGAGGAGATATCAATATGAGAAGAATAAAGAGAGGAAAGATTTCAAGCTTGGAGATGCACAATGCGCCCCAAGTAAATATTTCAAAGGAGACTCAAGCATCTAAGCATGGGGATGCTTCGGTTGGCATCCCATGTTTCTTCTTTAACAAACATCGATATACCTCGGTTTTTCTTTTATTCACATGATTTGTGTCCTTTGTTTTTTTTTGTTTTTTTCCTTTAATAACCATGCTAGTATGAGTTAGCCCTTAATTGATTTATAGAATACTTCATTTGCTTCACTTATATCTTTTAAGTATGATCTTATAGAATTGCTCTTTGTGATTAACTTAAATCTTTTGAGTATGGTTTTATAGAATGCTTTGTGTGCTTCAATTACATATTTTGAACTTGGATATTGGTTAGTCTATATTAATTGTAGAATGATCCATGAAATTCACTTATAGCTTTTGGAGTATGAATAATACTATCATCTAAAGTGGGTTTGGAACAGTGTCAACTTTAGGAATTAGTGATCCCACTATTTCGAATGGGAAGAATTTTGCTTATGTGGAGAGTAGAAAAATTTCCATGCTTGTAGATCATGAAAAGAATGCTTTATGTGATGGTTATATTGTTTAATTCATTCATGATGCTACTTAAAATTATTATGAGGGAGTAATTTATGCTTGTAGGAGTTGCAATAATACCAAGTTTCCTCTCTATGAGCTTAAAGTTTTGAAGTTATACTTGTTTTGCCTTCCTATGCTAGTTGATTCTTGTTCCTATAAATTATGTGCTCACAAAATTCCTAGGCATAGGAAGTGGGTTAGATTCAAATGTGCTAGTCATATTCTTCATGATGCTCTCTCTATGTTTCAATTCTTTTCTTTTATGTGAGCATCATTGAAATCATCATGCCTAGCTAAAAGGCATTAAAGAAAAGCGCTTGTTGGGAGACAACCTAAAATATACCCTTGCTGTATTTGTGTTTTTACATGATTAAGATACTGTAGTAATCATGTTTTATTGCTTTTTTCAATAAATTTCCAAGTAAGACCTTTGGGAAGGCTTGGGTGAAAGTTAATGTGACCTTGCTGTAAAAAACAGAAACTTTGCGCTCACGGGATTAGCTGCCATTTTTTACAGAAGAGTGATTTTGAGTTTATTCTTTTTGAAGAAGATTAATAGGAAAATTACTCACGTCCACACGTTTATTTCATAATTTTTGGGGTATCATAAGTATGGTTGTTGTTCAGATCATTACAGACTGTTCTGTTTCTGACAGATTCTGTTTTCATTGCATAGTTTGCTTGTTTTCTAGTTTCTATGGCTTATATTTCTCAATATAAATTGTAGAAATGATATGGTACAGTAGGCATTGTGTGAGAACAATTATGAACCTTGTATTTGACAGTACCAAAGTGAATGGTTTACTCTTTATCATACTAACCTATCTCACGAAGTTCCGTTAAGTTTTGTGTGATTGAAGTTTTCAAGCTTTGGGTGAGATATCGATGTGAGGAGAATAAGGAGCGGAAAGACCCTAAGCTTGGGGATGCCCAAGGCACCCCAAGGTAATATTCAAAGAATACTCAAGCGCCTAAGCTTGGGGATGCCTCGGACGGCATCCCCTCTTTCGTCTTCAAAACTATCGGTATACTTTACTCGGAGCTATATTTTTATTCGTCACATGATATGTGTTTTGCTTGGAGCGTATTTTCAATTTTACTTGATATTTGAATAAAATCATTGGATCTAAAATCTTGAATGAAAAAGAATCCTCCCATGGCTAGTTAATTATTTGACTACTTAGTGTTCTTCACTTATATCTATTTGGAGTAGTTTGTCATTTACTCATGCGCTTCATGTATATCCTACGAGTAAATGGTTGAATGAATTGAATATCATAAATCTGAATTTATATATGTTCCATATGCTTATACCATGCGGAGTAATGACTTCACACAGAATAAGTATAGGTAGTAAACTTATTGAAAGTTAGCAAACGCAGAATTGGTCACTTGAACAATTCATGAATGAATATTGAAGGAAGAGAGATTTCACATATAAATATACCATCTTGGATATCTTTTGTAACTGTGAGCACACATTAAAATATGATATGCTAAAAGGTTGATGTTGGACAAGGAAGACAACTTAATGGGATATGTTTTCCTATATCCGAAATGTTATATTGTCTTGGATCATCCAACATGTTGAGCTTGCCTTTCCCTCTCATGCTAGCCAAATTCTTTGCACCAAGTAGAAATACTACTTGTGCTTCCAAACATCCATTGAACTAGTTTTGCCATGAGAGTCCACCATACCAACCTATGGATTGAGTAAGATCCTTCAAGTAAGTTGTCATCAGTAAATGCAATAAAAATTGCTCTCTAAATATGTATGATCTATTAGTGCAAAGAAAATAAGGTTTATACGAACTTGTGATAGGGAAGAAATAAAAGCGACGGACTACATAATAAAGGTCTCTATCACAATAGGCAATACAAAGTGACGTTCTTTTGCATTAAGATGTTGTGCATCCGACCTTAAAATCACATGACAACCTCTGCTTCCCTCTGCGAAGGGCCTATCTTTTACTTTTATCTTCTACCCTTATACAAGAGTCATGGTGATCATCACCTTTCCTTTTTACTCTTTTTCCTTTGGCACGCACTTTGTGTTGGAGCGATCCGGATATATATATCCACTTCGATGTAGGTTTTCATAAAGTATTATTGTTGACATTACCCTTGAGGTAAAAGGTTGGGAGGCAAAACTATAAGCCCCTATCTTTCTCTGTGTCCGATTAAAACTTTGAACCCATAAATATCACATGAGTGTTAGCAATTGTGAAAGACTATAGGATAGTTGAGTATGTGAGATTTGATATATCAAAGCTCTTACATAGACCCTTCCTAAAAATAAGATGAATTGCAATTGTTTGATGACTAAGAGCACTGTTTGTTAGTTTTCAAGAAAGTTTATGATCTATACTTTAACATGTGAATAGCTTGTTACTTGATCATGAAAAGTTTTATGAGATGAGCTACTATTATGACATATAATGATGCTAGAAAAGGTGATTGAAATTATCATTGATCAAACTTGTGCACCTGCTAGCATTCACACTTCATAAATTATTTCTTTTCTCATTTACCTACTCGAGGACGAGCAGGAATTAAGCTTGGGGATGCTGATACGTCTCCAATGTATCTATAATTTATGAAGTATTCATGCTATTATACTATCCATCGTAGATGTTTTATATGCATTTATATGCTATTTTATATGATTTTTGGGACTAACCTATTAACCTAGAACCCAGTGCCAGTTTCTGTTTTTTCCTTGTTTTTGAGTTTTACAGAAAAGGAATACCAACCGGAGTCCAATTAACGTGCCAATTTTTGATGATTTTTTATGGACCAAAAGAAGCCCCTGGAGTAAAAGAGTTGAGCCAAAAGAGTCCCGGGCTGCCCACGAGGGTGGGGGCGCACCCACCCCCCTGGGCGTGGGACCCTATCTCGTGGATGATTCGGAGACCCCCCTGACGTGAGACCGCCGCCAAAAATTCCAACAAATACAGAAACCTCCAGAAAATAACCTAGATCGGAAGTTCCACCGCCGCAAGCCTCTATAGCCACGAGAAATCAATCGAGGCCCTCTCTAGCACCTTGTCGGAGGGGCCATCATCACTGGAGGCCATGGAGGAGGATCTTGGAGGGGCCATCATTGCCATGAAGGGCAAGGACCAGAAGGAGAATCTCTCCCCATCTAGGGGAGGCCATGGAGGAGGAAGCACAAGGGGGAGGACCTCTTGTCGTCTCTCTAGGTGGCGCCGGAGTGCCATCGGGAGGGGAATCATCGCCACGGTGATCGTCTTCATCAACATCACCATCATCATCACCATCCTCATCTCTTTTACGCGGTCCACTCTCCCGCACCCCGCTGCAATCCCTACTTGAACATGGTGCTTTATGCCACATATTATAATCCAATGATGTGTTGCCCTCCGTGTCATGCAAGTGTGAGGGATTCCTGCTGTAGTGTGTTGCAATATGTTCATGACTCGCTTTTATAGTGGGTTGCTTGAGTGACAGAAGCATAAACCTGAGTAAGGGGGTTGTGGTGTATGGGATAAAGGGGACTTGATGCTTTAATGCTATGGTTGGGTTTTACCTTAATGATCTTCAGTAGTTGCGGATGCTTGCTAGAGTTCCAATCATAAGTGCATATGATCAAAGAATAGAAACTATGTTAGCTTATGCCTCTCCCTTATATGAAATTGCAATGACGACTACTGGTCTTGTTAACAATTGCCTAGTATAATTCCGCACACCGATCCATCATTATTCCACACTCGCTATTTATAATATTTAGTAATATATTCTAACTTTATGATAACAGCACCTACTTTTATATTTTAGCTCTTCGATATCATGCAAAGTTATCCTCTTCATACCCACAACATAGTTTTATTTCTCGTATCTAGTTGGAAGCAAACATTCGGTGTACATAGAGTTGTATCTGTTGCAGATAGGACTTGAGAGAATATTGATATTACCTTTAGCTCCTTGTGGGTTCGACACTCCATACTTATCACTTCCACCTTTGGAAATTGCTATGATGATTCCCTGTACTTGGGGATTATCAGCCTTTAGCTGGGCCGACCCATTATGGTCCACTAAATCTTGTGGTCATTTAGTTGGGCCGATGAAAGTTCTAGTATTCGACTAGAGGGGGGGTGAATAGGCAATTTTTATGAAAATCTTCAGAACATGGGTGCTTTGAATACAAACAATAGAAATGAACCTATTGATATGCAGCGGAAGGTAGCCTACACTAGACAAGCCATAGTCCAGTAAGGAATGTAGTGAAAGCACAAAGACTATCAGCAGCTAGGTAGTATGGATCAGGATGGAAGATAGTATGAAGCAAATAGTAAACAGTCTTCATACAGTGAAGTCAATCAGATCAGGCAAATGGGCAAAGACTTCATGAAGACAAACCGTAAGTAAAGTGAGAAAGGAAGGATAGAACCAGTTGGTCGGAGAGGACAAAGGATTTGTTGGACCAATTCCAGTTGCTGTGACAACTATACGTCTAGTTAGGGAGGCTGAGATTCAACCCAGAAGACCATGTCTTCACCTTATTCCCCTTGAGCTAAGAACACTTAGTCCTCGCCCAATCACTCTCGTAAGTCTTCAAGGGAGACTTCCAAACCTTCACAGACTTCGTTCACCGGCAATCCACAATGACTCTTGGATGCTTAGAACGCGATGCCTAACCGACTGGAGGATTCACAGTCCTCAAGTGTAATAAGTCTTCAGATCACGCGGATAGAAAGACTTCAGTGATTCCTAACACACTTTGGCTCTAGGTGTTTTGGGCTTTGTCCTCGCAAGGATTACTCTCTCAAAAGGCTTCGGAAGTGGGTTGCTCTCAAATGACAAAATCCATGCACTAAATCTGAGCAGCCACCAATTTATGGTGAAGGGGGTGGGCTATTTATAGCCAGGAGGCAACCCGACCTGATTTGTCCAAAATGAACCTGGGTCACTAAGGAACTTGTCGTGGATTTGTCACGGCAGATGTCCTTTGTGTCAGGACTTAGTCGCGAGGCCAATGCATCTATGTGGTAGCTTGAGAGGGGTTGGGCGGAATCGAGAGAAGCAACACAAGACAGGGATTTAGACAGCTTCGGGCCCCAGGAAACATCATCCGGTAAAAACCCTACATGCTGTTTGAGGCTAGATCTCATTATCATCATCAGGGAGTCGCCGTAAACCGGCACTCCTCTAGTTGTGTCTAGCCCTAAGACTGTTTCTTCTTGCTTGTAGCTTCTAACCTGTCCCTCTTTGGGGAGCCCTGCCCCTCCTTATATATGTTGAAGGGGCGGTTTACATTACTAGTCCTAGTTGGATTAGGATTACTCTATTACAAGTGGAGTCCTAGTCTTGCTTCCTTTGTAAGAGAATAGTCCTTACGCTTTCCTCATAAACCGGCCCACCGTTAAACGTGAACCGGCCTTCTGGGCCATGGGCCTCGTCATCCATCTGACCCGCCCGCCGGGTTACGAATGAACCGCCAAGACCGGGCGGGTTACCAGTGAGTTGTCCGGTCTGGCCGGGTTAAACTTCCGGCCGGTTTACACCGCGGGGCATATCCGCGACATTAGCCCCCAGTTTAATTTGGATTTATCCATGTTAAACTGATCCTGTAAAATAAACACAAGAACAAACTTGATAGGTTGTACTCCGGGTTAAGAATTCTTGTAAACCGGCACTTGATCATCCTTAAGTCCTTGTCATTTCCTCCTCCTAGAAAAATCCAGGTCAATAAGCCAGCGTCATACTCAATTGCTGACGTTGGTTTCTCATAGAAAAATATTGCGAAGAATAATCCACTTGAGTCGGCTTCCAAAGCGCCGGCTTGAGAAATGTGGGTCTTGAAATACTCAGCTAATATTCAGCTGGTCTGAAGATATAGAACTTGCCGGTTTATGATTACCACCATTGTCGGGTTATAAAAACTGATAATTCCGGGTTATGTTTGTTGCCAACGCCGGTTCATGATGATTGGTGATGCCGGGTCAATTTGGTTTGCTCAAACTGAAAATCAGAAGACATTTCTCCCTTATATCCATATTACCTGTAGCCCCCAAGTCTTGAGTAGAACAAAGTGATGGCTTAAGACATGCTTCAATATAAATACTGTCACTATCGAAGAAATCCATGTTGTTCATCCCAGTCACTAGAAAAAACTGAATACTCCATATTATGTAGCCCCCAAGTGCCAGGTTGTCATGCTTGCAGCGACCTGGGACTTGTAATTTCCTGATGCTCATAAAAACTTCAACCAGTGTAACCTCTAAGGGCCGGTTCAGTAAGATAATATTGAGCTGGGACTTGATATATACTTCAATGAAAATAACATCATATGATGTAACCCCCATCATGGGGCTTGAATCCACGTCCATAAGGTTAAGAGCCTTGTGCTTTATCAACTGAACAGTGGACCCTTCAATATAATGAAAATTTGTGTATCTTGAATTGTTGACATGAGCAATTGGTAGCCCCCAAGGGCCAGCTCATTATAATGTGATGAGCCGGGTCTTCAATAATATGAGCAAAAAATGAATTTGCATTAGCCCCCAAGTGTCATGGTGGATGCTTGCAGCGACATGAGACTTGTGTATTTGATGTAATCCCAACTTGAACAATGTAGCCCCCAAGTGCCGGGTTGGAAGCCTGCAGCAACTCGGGACTATTCCTTCAATTGTAGAATAAATCATATTCATCAATAAAATAATATCCATTGCGCTAAAGCAATTTTGAAAACCTTAATCATAATACTGGTTACTGATAACCATAATAAAAAATCAAGCCATGTTGGCTACTTGAATATTTGAATAATATAATCCAATGATTTATGAGCGCATGATTCCAATAGCGCAATCCAAATATGTACTGGCGACTTATAATCCAAAGCCAGGCCGGGTTAACAAACACCGGATAATTTCTCATCATATACTAGCGACTTATCGTCTTAAAGCCAGACCGGTTTAATAAACACCGGATAATTTATCATCATGCTTTATTCAACCTGTTTCTGCATACAACAAGTTTAAAGTGTCCTGGCGGTTTACCGCCGGACGGGTCATAATGCCCGACATATAACCCGGGTTTATAACCAAGGCTGCACTTAAGAATAATCAAATATGAAATATATCATACCTGTGACATTGAATCACATTGCTGGCTTACCAACTTTTTGTAGTAAGAGTGATAACCCCAATCTTGAGTAATGATAACTCCTTCCATATTGTACCGGTTTATGATAAAACCGTACCGGGTTGTGATAAACACCGGATTATCCATATATAACACTGGTGACTTGTAGTCGAAACCAGACCGGGTTAATAATCGCCGGATCATAATTAGTCATGTACTGACAATTTGTAGTTGAATGTCAAGCCGGGTTAATGAACACTGGTTTACTCCATAATAAGATGGTAACATAAAATCAAAAAATCAAACCGGGCAAATAGTCTTCAGACTAAGAATTGACCGTGTTCCGTCAATTAACAATCGAACCGGTCTGCGAATTTTGTCGGTTTAAGAACGCAACAAAGAAGAAATATTTATTAAAGAAAATTTCAAGCAAAGGCAATGATAAAAACCGTTTGCAAAAATATGCTATACTGAGCTGATCAAATGGTGTTACCATGGTCGGACAGGACCAAGCCCCCAATAGGAGTGACAATGATTCAAGTCAGTCAGGTCCCCAAATGATTCGTGGCATATATGCCAGATCAAGAGGCGTGGCAATGGTTCGGGTTCGACCAAGCCCCCAAGTGATTTTGTGGCCTTAGGCCGACCAAGAGGCGTGACTGGTTTAGACTTGACCATGTCCCCAAATGATCTGGTGGCTGTCGCCTATCAAAAGGTGTCGCGTTGGTTCGGACACGACCAAGGCCCCAAGTGATATAAAAAGCAAATTTCAAGGGGTAAACCGGAGGCCGCTTTAAGACAGAACCTCCGTGTAACCACGCATGATGTAAAAAAGAACAGAGACCCCACTTTATGAAGCAGAAGCCCCCATGTGATCAATAATATGTCAGGCCAATAAAGGCAGGATGCCCATGTTTGAACCGTGCATCATGGCAGCAGGTCCTCTTCGGCAATTTTTAACTTTTTGCAAGAGATAAATTCTTCTTGAACCGGGATCTTGAACCGGATATTGAGAGCTTCAGTGAGACTGGCTTCCCTTGAGCCAGATTTTAAACCGGAAACTTTTCTGATGACCCGAAACTTCTTCATTGAGCCGGGACTTTGTAATTGTCATATACTTTCTAAGCCGGAAATTTTCTGACAGCCTTCAAATAACAGTAGCCTCCGGGACCGGGTTAGCTTTCCCTCCATTGTCCTGGGGTTTTTAAATTTGCTGAAATTGGCAAGACTTGTTGCGTCATGTCATCGTAGCCCCCGAGTCTCAAGGTGACTCGAAGAGTTGGCTTGAGATTCTCCATATTTGACCATCATATAAACCGGCATAACTTGTATATCATTGGTGTTGATAGCATGATGTGAATCCACAGAAGGTTGAAGTGAATGCGGCGGGTTATAAATGATCCCGTATGAGTCGTGTCAGCAACCCGGCCAATGGTTTCTTCCAACCAAGCTGTGACTTGCTCATGCAGACATGTGTGGCCTGGTATGTTGATGTAGACCAGGCCGCGAGAGACGGATGGCAAGGACGACCGCATCATCAGAAGCGGCTTAGACAGATGAACCGGACACGGTGTTGTAAGCCGGCGCGGACGGGAGAGTATGTGAACTTGTGTGTTGGTAACGAACAAAGTCCATTTTTTCACAAATTCTGGCTTGATAGCCCCCCAGGCTTGAGGCGACTCGAGGAGTCGTCTTCAAGCTCTTTGTTCCTGAAATAAAACACATGAATGCATTACACCATTCATGATATATAAAACAAAATTAAATAATAATTTTGATGACTTTGTCAACTTGTGTTCAAGTTTGTTAGTCGTTTGACTCGACTAAGTAGGCTCTCGCGTGGACTTTTTTCATGGAATATGATATGTTCAGGGTCGACAAAGTCCATGATAGGCATCAGAGTGGATTGACAATACCATACCCACTACTTGGTCGGTTACGAGTTGCATCTGACTTAGTAAAGAACGAACATAAAATTATTTCGCTGATATGTAGGGCACCCATGTTTGAACTATGCATCGTGGCAAATAGTCCTCTTTGGTAACCTTACGAGTCAACTTTATGAAAAGAAACGATAGCCCCCGAGATTAACTCAAAGATGCTGGATATATTTAATTGACTGAAAAAATGAAATTTAAATATAAAAGTGACTTAGCTTGTTTTTATGATGTGGCATAAGCCAGCGGACCGTTGAGGAAACCCCCGGCAAGGCGGAACCCGGCGGGTTGAAGAAGGCGCGGCAGAGAGGGAGGCAACCAGGCGACGGCGTCTCACGACTGAGGAGGCGACGGAGTGACCGGGTCGAGGCTCGCGGCCAGATGGTTTCAGCGGCTTAGAAGGCCGTCTCCAGGCAGGCCCGTGGCGGGGGCTCGAGGCGACGGGTCGCGACTGCTCTCACCGGAGGCGACTCAGACAGTGCAGACAAACTGGAGGCGGAGCGACGGGACTTGGGGCCCAGCGGAGGTAGTAGAGATGGCCTGACAGTTAGGTGCAGCTGAACCGGCGTCGGTTTGATGAGAAACAGACGCGGGTTGAGATGGTAATCCGGCGGGTCAAGGACACTCCGGCTGTGAGGCGATAAGCCGGCGAGGTGGGCCGGCGGTGATGGAGGCACAACAAGTGCAGTAATCCGGAAAGCAACAGCAAGCGAGCGCTGATGAGTCCACGGCGGAGGCGAACCAGGTGGCTCGAGGCGTAGTCGCAGCTGCAGCGCTAGCAGAGACCGCGGTGGTGTCACAATCCGAGCCCACAACCACATCCACTCCGGGTCGTGGCTGTTTTGATTTTGTTTTTTCTTTGGTCTTGATCCATGTTTGAGTCAAAGTAGCACTTCACCGTCACGTACTAGTTGGAGGTACTACGTGCTAGTAGTATTTTTCCTTTGGTTTCCCCGCTATGAAGTAGTAGCAGCCACGTATGCCGAAGCACAGACCCTGTTAGTAGTAGTAGCCAGTACGGCTGATGGATACGACTCGGAATAGTACATGGACTGTCACCCACACGTGAATAGTGCAGACCCTGTTGGTCCTTTGTTAGTAGTAGTAGCGACAAAACGCCTCGGGATTCCCTGTGCCGGTGAGAACGTGTTGCCACAGGAAACCATGGTTTCGGCGACTCGACCCTTGCATTGATGCATCGCGGAAACGTCCTCAACTTGCTATGGCGACAGTGCAGTCGGCACAACCTTATTTTCCTTGATCTTTAAATCTTCTAGATTATGAACTCGGACCGATAAGCTACAACTCGGCACCGGCGAATCCGTATCGTGGTCGTTGACTTTCCAATCATATCTGTCTCCGTTCCTGATCTTGGCCCTTCTGAAGCATCGCATACCAAAAAAAAACTCCTTCTAATATTACTGATGAACCATTATGGGACTTGATACATCGTGAACAACCGTGGATCTCTTTAAGCAATGATAATCGGAATTTGACGGATCCATAGCAGAAAATACCATCAATCATAAATCTGGACTGATAAACTTGAAGTTGATGCAGATCTTTTCAAAACCGGCTCTTCTTCATCCGAAAAATCACGAATCTCTCGATCCCTGGGAGAGATCCCTCCAAGAACTCAACACCACCGTGTGCGGGCCCCACGGTGGGCGCCAACTGTCGTGGATTTGTCACGGCAGATGTCCTTAGTGTCAGGACTTAGTCGTGAGGCCAACGCATCTATGTGGTAGCTTGAGAGGGGTTGGGCAGAATCGAGAGACGCAACAAAAGACAGGGATTTAGACCGCTTCGGGCCCCGGGAAACATCATCCGGTAAAAACCCTACATGCTGTTTGAGGCTAGATCTCATTATCATCATCAGGGAGTCGCCGTAAACCGGCTCTCCTCTAGTTGTGTCTAGCCCTAAGACTGTTTCTTCTTGCTTGTAGCTTCTAACCTGTCCCTCTTTGGGGAGACCTGCCCCTCCTTATATATGTTGAAGGGGTGGTTTACATGACTAGTCCTAGTTGGATTAGGATTACTCTATTACAAGTGGAGTCCTAGTCTTGCTTCCTTTGTAGGAGAATAGTCCTTACGCTTTCCTCATAAACCGGCCCACCGTTAAACGTGAACCGGCCTTCGGGGCCATGGGCCTCATCATCCATCTGACCCGCCCGCCGGGTTACGAATGAACCGCCAAGACCGGGCGGGTTACCAGTGAGTCGTCCGGTCCGGCCGGGTTAAACTTCCGGCTGGTTTACACCGCGGGGCATATCCCCGACAGAACTGACACGTGTCCAACGGTCAGATTTCAAACATACGCGGCAGCTTGACTTGGGCTACAAGTAAAGATGACATCAAGCTCTGGATAAGATTTTCTCTCATTGTCTTCGCTCGAAGACATAGGATTTGGTTGAGCATCACTTCAGTCACTCTGACTTTGTTCACTTGGACGCCACTTAACAGTGCGGTGGTTCCTATGACACAACAAAGAAGAGAAGGAACTATGAAACAACTATGTCTTCGCACTCCATAGTCTTCATGCAATGTCTTCTCTTAACATAGTCTTCAATGTGAATATTTTCAAAGACCACCATTGTCTTCAATGTCTTCACACATTTTTAGGGTCACCTCTGGTTGGTAAACCGAATCAATATGGGACTACTACCAGTGTTATCTTGCAATTCTCACAAACACATTAGTCCCTCAACCAAGTTTGTCGTCAATACTCCAAAACCAACTAGGCATGGCACTAGATGCACTTACAGCCGGCCCATTTAAAGTTTATGGGCCACTTTTGGGCCCGTCCATGTGTCAACATATCATAGGCCCATCTCGACCGTTGGATGAGTGACACCTGTGCCAACGTGGAGCTGACGCGTGGTTCCATCGGCCAATGAGAATTTTACACATGGAAAATTGGCATTGGTCGTGGCTGTTAGCGGGTTATCGGATCCAAAACCGGACCCGATAGCTTAACAGCGCTTAACGGCGTCCCGTTACTGTGGATGCCACGTTTCGGTCACCCTTGATGAGAGCACTTCTATGACGCGCGATTTATCGTCATGGAAGTGGATACTTCCATGATGATAATTTTGGTAATGTCATGGAACACTTCTACGGCAGCACATGTATGACTATCTTGATTCTGTCATAAAATCGTCATGGATGTACATGCATGACAGAAAAAGCGACCTACTATGACAGACACGTATCATCACGGAAGTATATTTTTTTTGTAGTGACAGTTCATAGACAAGTGAAAGTGGATACTTTAAAATGTGCAAGGTAAGTGTGAGTTCTATGGATGGCATACTCATAGGGAGACGGGAGTGGGTCCATAGTGGTGTATTGATACGGTGAATATGTGGACTCGTGTGCGCCACCTCAAAAGAGTTGCTTGTAGTCGTAGTTTAGGTTAGCCACCGAGTCAAAGCTGGCTTGCTGCAGTTAAACTCCACCACCCCCTTTTGATAATACTGTTGCATATGTAGCTAGTTCTAATGTAAGTCTTGATGGGTACATTTGTACTCACATTTGCTCAATTTATGTTTTTGCAGAGAGACTTCAGTCTCACTAGTAGTTCTGCATGGACTTTGATGTTTAGCTTGTTACCTCAGCTACGAACTTGTGCCCTCGGCAGGATCTTGTAGATAGTCAGGCTTCTCAGCCCCTTTCATTTGTAGTTGTATGTACTCAGACATGTTATACCTCTGTTGTTTGTATGCTCTGAATGTTGGGTCATGACACCCATGTTTGTAATACTTGGCTCCTCGGAGCCTATTGAATAAATACTTTGAGTCATAGAGTTATGTTGTGATGCCATGTTGTATTTGCACATATCGAGCATATTGTGTGTATGATTTGAAATGCTTGGTATGTGTGGGATCCGACAACCTAGTTGTTTATTCAGGTAGCCTCTCGTACCGGGAAATGTCTCCTAGTGCTTCCACTGAGCATGGTAGCTTGCTACTGCTCCGGAACACTTAGACAGGCCTACATGTGTCCTTCTTCGTTCTTGTGTCTGTCCCTTCGGGGAAATGTCACGCATTGTTCCTTTAAGTCCTTATAGCTTAGTATGACTTGGGTTCATACGTTGTTGATCGACACATTCATTGTTGGGTCATGTATGCCTATCCCCATAAGTTAGTGCCACCTTGGGTTTATGACTAGTCATGTCGGCCAGGGTACTTTGTCATATGGATGCTAGCAACACTATCATATACGTGAGCCAAAAGGCGCAAAAGGTCCCGGGCCAGGTAAGGTGGCACCCGTGGGAATACCGTGCGTGCGACACAAAGTGATATGATGTGTTACATGCTAGATCGGTGTGACTTAGGATCGGGGTCCTGACAGCTTTGGTATCAGAGCCTGACTACCTGTAGGATTACCAAGCCAAACTGGTCGAAGTTGAGTCTAGAAACTCTTTAGTTATGTAAGGGAATTGATTGTGGAAGGGAACATAAGGCTCTTTTTACTCCTTTACCATATGCCTTCTGATCCGAGTCATCTTATCTTCCTACGGGGTTAAGGAACTAGGCTATCTCTTCTTTCTATCAGGATCACGTGTTACTAATCTGTAGACTTATAAGATTGTTGGATTTAAGCCTTAGTTCAGTTACTACTATTTCCTTGTGTTCCTAGTTGGTCTCGAAACCTTGATATTATGATGATCGAGTGGTTCTGCCACCACTTTGTAAGATGTCTCATATCTTTTCAAGCATTTACAGCTGTTATGTTGTCCGAGTCATCCCGGGTTTCTAAATAGTCCGATGGATTTGCAAATCCCTTCTTCCCGTTCCCGATGTTCTTTTGGCCAGATTAACCACACTAGCTAGCTTGTGTGTTGAGGTACTTCATTGCCTCGGTATATAGGTTAGAGATATTATTATGACCCTAGGTGTCTTAGTTAATCACCTAGCAAACTAGCCTTGTTTTGTGATCCGAGTGTGATGATTCTGGCCATCATTCTCGAAAGCATCCTGTGATGCCACTTAGTAGTAGGTATTCTACTCCTGGGCTTTGAACCCGAGATTCACCCTACTTACTTCATGTTGACAGTGTTTGCTAGTTCCTTTAGGTTATTAGTAACCTTTGTGATAGTCCTCAAGGTTCGTGGTATATCGTTCTTCCAAATACCATGAACTACTTATGGCGGAAGTTCCTCGTTGAACCAAAAGATCACAACAAGAGTGCTCTCAGTGAGTTCTCCATTCTATATTATGACTCTGCCTCTTCTACCTTTCCGCATGGCTTGTCCGGAAGAAATATGTTGAACTCGTTCAACATGCTAATCCATGCATCCACAACTCAGAAAATCAGATGTTCTTTTGAGTTGTCATTCTTTAGTTGTTTTCTGGCCCTCGTCTATCTGTTGATAGTCAGGAGTAGTTGTGCATTCGTGTTCATCGATGCCCATTATTCTTGTGTTCCGTCAAGCCGTTCTATTCTAGAATGACTAGGAGAGACAAACTCTAGTATCTCATCCATATCTTGGATTGGGCCAAAGCAGTTGTATTCCACAGATCAAAATGCTAATCCAGCTCTTGTTCTGTTCCATCTTGGAGTGTTACCCTCTTACGTCAGGATTATCATAAGAATTGCACCACCTCTTATGAATTCTTGATGCAGTTAGGATGGTGTTAATCCCTCGCTCTTATGATCATATTGTCTTGCCCTGAAAAGCAAGATTGTTCTCGAGCTTAGTAACATATCGGTGGTTCGTGATTTTTCGAATATCTTCTCGGAAGTATTACCAGGTTGTCCCCTGACCCATATGTTGAGCTTGTGATTGGTTTCTTGTAAACCACCCATTCTCCAAGATTCTGTGTTGGGTACCCCTGAGCTAGTTGGTTGAACTAAACCACAAGTTGGAGAGTTGGAAGATAAAAGCTTGTCCTACTTAGTTCATTCTAAGGGATATCTTTTGTGTGTGCTCTGTTGAAGAAACATGATGTTTTCATCGACTGACCCTCGTGATCAGTTGTTGGATCTATTGTCTTGTCAAAACCTTGATTGGAGTGTGGACTATTATCAAATCAAATCAGAACCAACAATGTCCATAATGTTGTCTTACTTGCGGTTGATCCCTCGAGCATACACCATTACATCTTTTGGTCTGATCGATGCTATCACCATGTTCACATCATTGTGCAATTCCATTTATATGGAAACCTAGATAAATTGTTGTTGAGCCCATCGACAACATCCATGTCCTCCCTAGTAATTTGTTGGACATTAAGCTAGTGTTGGAAACTTTATAAGCATTGCCTTCAAGTTCTGTTCATGAAGCATATGATTAGATGAAAGAAGTGACTTCCCCTAATTCATGTGCATATGATGCAAGTTGCCACCGTGGATTCGAGAAAGTCAATGTTGCTTCCTCTGGAATCATCCCAAATCAATCATGCATACGTGTCAGTGTCAAAACCGGCGGATCTTGGGTAGGGGGTCCCGAACTGTGCGTCTAGGAGGATGGTAACAGGAGACAAGAGACACGATGTTTTTACCCAGGTTCGGGCCCTCTCTGTGGAGGTAAAACCCTACTCCTGCTTGATTAATATTGATGATATGGGTAGTACAAGAGTAGATCTACCACGAGATCAAAGAGGCTAAACCCTAGATGCTAGCCTATGGTATGATTGTTGTTTGTCCTACGGACTAAAACCCTCCGGTTTATATAGACACCGGAGAGGTCTAGGGTTACATAGAGTCGGTTACAATGGTAGGAGATCTACATATCCGTATCACCAAGCTTGCCTTCCACGCCAAGGAAAGTCCCATCCGGACACGGGACGGAGTCTTCAATCTTGTATCTTCATAGTCTAGGAGTCCGGCCAACTGTGATAATCCGGCCATCTGGACACCCCCTAATCCAGGACTCCCTCAGTAGCCCCTGAACCGGGCTTCAATGACGACGAGTCCGGCGCGCATATTGTCTTCGGCATTGCAAGGCGGGTTCCTCCTCTGAATACTTCATGGAAGATTTTGAACACAAGGATAGTGTCCGGCTCTGCAAAATAAGTTCCACATACCATCGTAGAGAGAATAACATTTACACAAGTTCAATATGCTAACGTATTCCATGGTGTGACATCACACCACGGCCAGGCATTTATTCGAATCGTTTTTTACTATCCCACCTCAGCGTGTTTAGCGAGGCGGTTTCCTTGGCACGTCTTATCAAAGCGGAGATCGTGCCCCCTTATTCCAGGATCCTCATCAATACGTGCGTGGGTAACCCAACTGTGCCCGTTGGCACGCCCCCTCTATCGAAGGCGAGTCCCAAACGGCAACGGGGAGGGCTCTTGGTATTCAATCTCTTTATAACGAGACCAAGGCCTGCTCCTTTCTTTCAATCTCAATTCAATCCGCCCCTCGCCTCGAGTTCCAACACCCAAAGCTCCATATTCAGGCGCTTCGGACCTTCGACGATGTCCGGCTCCGACCTGCAAGGTCGGTGGATGCCTTCTTCCGTCAGGGAAGAAGACTTGCTAAAGCTGAGAGACCCCAAGTATCTAACCGGTGAAATTTCGCATAGGCTGCCTGCCCAAGGGCAGGTTATTCCTACTCCCGAGCCTGGTGAGAGCGTGGTGTTCGTGTCTCACTTCCTTCGGGGTTTAGGCTTCCCGACAGACCCCTTCATGAGGGGGCTCATATTTTATTATGGGCTGGAATTCCACGACTTGGATCCGGAGTCCATCCTCCACATCTCATCGTTCATTGCTGTATGCGAAGCCTTCCTCCGCATTACCCCTCACTTTGGATTGTGGCTCAAGACCTTCAAAATGGAGCCGAAGATGATCAAGGGGCAGCAGACAGAGTGGAGGGGCTGTTATAAGAAAAACTGCTGACGCTCCATGGCCCAAGGGCTCTTTTCAAGAGGTGCTTGGTTTATGGCAATAGGAGTGGTTTTACATCACCGCTTCCAGTGGCACCAAATGGGTGGCGCCACCTACCTTCCGCCCGGGTCCTCCATAGCGGCTGGCGTCATGGGTCAACAAAGGGCTCGACTGGGGGCCGTCCAAGGACGTACCTTTGCTGCAGTGCCGTATTCGAGACCTCCAAGAGAGAGAGATCAATCTGGTCGTAGTGGCGCAGGTCATGCTGATTCGGCGTATTCTGCCCTGCAAACGTCGCCCCCTCCGCTTGTGGGAATTTAATCCGGAGGGACCACGAGCTCTCCAACACTTCATGGGCGCGACGCCCGTGGAGATGTATAAAATGTTCTTCGGATCACAAGAGATGTGTCCGGACTTGACCGAGGATGCAGGTCTGAGCTGCAATCGTCCGGATACTTAAGTAAGTAGTCCTGTGCCCGGACACGCTATCCGTACATTTATCATAAACTTGCCCTTGAAAGAGCTGTCCCTTGCACAGGAGTGGATAGCGAAAGCAAAACTAATAAGGTGTCCGGCCCCCCTCCCTGAGACCACGCCGAATCCTGTTAACCAAGATGCTGGAGGCTGCGCCTTTGGAAGAGGGCAAAGGGGGGAACAGGGAAACTACTGCCTTCGCGAAGGAGGCTTTCAAGAAAGGGGGGATCGAGAATCCCTCCCTCCAGGGGGAGAAGAGGACCGCTTCTGAAGATCCGGAGGCCGAGGCCTCAAAGCGGGGGAAGAAATCTTCACCAGAGGGTCCTGCGCCAGGAGAAGCCCCGGCCGCACTATTTCCCCAAGGGAATCAGCCCTCCAGCAAGCCGTAAGTAGAAAGGGGAGTTTTGTAATAAGGGACATCCCTGTTTTTATTTCTGAAGATAATCGAAGTTTTACCTTGTAGTTCGGATCTCAGCCCTTCTCAACAGAGCTCATCTTCAGGGAATCTTCGTCCGGAGATGATGGAGAGTGAAACGCCTCCATCTGTCGCATTGTCATGGCGGGCGGACGACCCTGAGGTGTTGCTGCGGAGGGTTTCCCCGAGTCTGGCGGGGCCGGGAGGTCCAGCACCAACTGGTGTACGGTTAGAGGAGCTGAAGGATCTACTCGGGCGAGCGTCTATATCAGAAGATCACCGTGCGTTAATGGGTATGGTGATTGAAAGGATTTCATCCGCTGAGATCTGATTGCTTGACGCCGTCAGAAGTTTACTGACGGGGTTTGAGGTACGCGAAAATGATATACCTTCTGGCAGTTTTGCATATAGAATGCACCCTGTAAAGATAGTAGCCCCTGAGACTCGGTACGTTGTCGAAAGTGATAGCACGCCGAGGATCATAATCTCAGTTGTAAGATGTCGCCTGTCCTATATAGGTGGCGGAGTGTCCAATGGCCAGCCGGACTGATCAATTTGCCGAACTGAAGCGGCAACTTGACGTGGCGGATGCGGACATCGCGCTTGTCAATAAGCGGCTTGACGAGTCACAAGGTATGCAACTTCTCCGCGGACACCTGGTAAGGGAGCTTGACGCCCATGCGTTACAACATGTATGCTTTATGCAGATGGTGCTGTTGCTCTGGAGAACCTTCAGGCGGAGCTAGCTCGAGTCAAGGAGCAAGCCAGAAAAAGTGATGCGGCTGCCTTGAGGGCGGCCGAAGAGCTAAAAGCCGAACAGGCTGCTCACTGGCGAAGCATGGAGGAAATGGCCGAGATGGGCGGGAAGTTGAAGAATGCTACCGAGCGCTGCGAGTTTCTTGAAAAGGAACACCGAGCGGAGCAAGAGGACCTGAAGAAGGCCACCGCCAAAGCCAAGGATGACCGCTCCACGATGAGAGCTATAAAGGAGGAGCTACGTCAAGCCGGGGATATCGCGGCTGGAAAGCCCTTTCTGCTGTGGGGGAAGTTCACGGATCCGAAGTATGCTCAGTTGGACCGGCTGTGAGGTGTAGAGGATGCTTATCTGGACTTAGCGGCAAGTGCCGTAGACGCGGTCGAGTACTTCCGAGGTCAAAAGGATCATGGAAGGGTAGAGCTGTTTTGGTCGCAGTTCCGTAATCCAGAGCGTCCACTTCCATTAACCGATCGGTTAGCCGAATGTGCTGAGCTGAATAGGTTGTCCGGACTTGCCATGAAGGATGTCGTGACTCATTTGTGGCCGAAAAGGCCCGAGCCGAAGAGTTATTTTGGCTTGGTGCAGTAGTTCCTTGGTGCGGTGCCGCATATCGATGCAATGAAGCGATCAGCATGCATAGAGGGTGCGCAGATGGCTCTTGCCTGTGTCAAAACATACTGGGCAGAGATGAAGGCCACCGACGTTGCATCCCCGGATTCGGACGGAAGCCGAGTGCCAGTCGAGCGTTATTTTGAGGAAGTCCTGCAGGGCGCTCGTTGAATAGAGACGTAGTGCTTGAAGGATATTATGTTATAATGACATGTATGATTTGTGAAACAATGTTTCAATAGAATATAAGAGCTTTTTATACTTGTGCGTTCAAGTAGTAAAATACCTCCTGTGCGGCCGTTGATGTATATGTGTATATAACCTGAAAGATGGCAGTCTTCGGCTTCAGCCCCCACACACATAGTGCGGGGGTGTTTGCAAAAAGGCGCATTTTCACACTTAATCCAACGTCTTGGTCCCGTAAAGGAGGTGATAGCGTAGCAAACTAGGCAACCGGACTATAATGCTTTATCACTTTCACTTAGACATAGGATTTCGATGGTGGGGCTACTATATAGCCCCTAGGGGCACCACGCTCTCCCGAATTCGGGGCGCGTATGTGTCTGACCGGGAAGCGGTCCTTCGTTAATGTGGAGGAATTCTAAACATTTCGGTGGGTCATCGAGTGGTTGACCAGTCTCTCGCTATATCATGACAGTCAGTTTTCGGCTTTCTCTACTGAGGTGCTCACCTGGCCGAACCGGGGCACAATCGCAGTAGTTCTCCTAGTGCCGCGTTAGCCGATAGAATGGAACGTAAGGCAGCAAAACACAGGAGCTAGGCAAACCCAACATTTGACCAAAGACATGATTCGGAGCTAATGCATATAAGGCCTAACTCGAGATGCCGAACACTCCCTAAGGTATTCGGTCTTTATGAAAGCGGGTTGAACAACGCCCTTGGTAACAAGCCCCTGGTGTCCAGGTACGTGCGAAATTCTGACGCGGCCGATGCCAAAACGCCAGCCTCGTCCTCGGTTATATCAAGAAATCGGGGGATCTGTAACAACAAGAGACAGTAAAAAAAGGTTTACGCAGGGTCTTAATCTGAAAAGAATCCTTGCAACGGGTCCCTGCTGCACGTCTGCGCCTGTGTCTCCGTTGTGCCGTATCCTGGATGGGTATAGCACGACGTTCATCTGTAAAAGAGTGGAACTTAGTTGGAAAAAAAAGATCGTGCGAAAAATGTATTTTAAAATAAACGAAGTATGATTCAAAAAATGAATAAAATTGAGCTTTATTGTCTCTTGTTGTACATGCGTGGAGCCCCTTGTAAGGGGGTACGCAGCTAGTAAGCCCCTTGTTTATTTATACCGGACTCGCCTAACCGTGTCCGGCGTCTGAATGACCTGTTTAGGTGCTTTGATCAGCAAAGTCGGATTAGTGTGTGGCTGTCAAGGCAGTCTCACGTTCTTCCGTATTCGAGGAACACTCGAAGTTTCCCTTTAATGAGATGATGCCACGTGGACCGGGCATTTTAAGTGTGAGAGATGCATAATGTGGTATTGTGTTAAAGCGGGCGAAAGCTTCGCGTCCCAATAGTGCTTGATAGCTACTTTTAAATGGGGCGATGTGGAAGACTAAGTTTTCGCAATAGAAGTTGTCGGATGAGCCGAACACAACTTCTAGTGGTAGAGAGCCCGTACAATGGGCATATGGGCCTGGCATCACTCCTTTAAAGGAAGTGTTGCTATGGCGAATTTTGGTTGGGTCTATCCCCATTCTGCGGATTGTGTCCTGATATAGTAGGTTTAGATCACTGCCGCCGTCCATTAGGACTTGTGTAAATTGTAGTCCGTTAATTATGGGATCTAATATCAAGGCAGTCCATCCTACATTCCGGATACTTCTGGAGTAATCCTGATGGTTGAAGGTGATTGGTTTTCACATCCAGTGTCGGGACTCCGTTGGGGTGGACCGTGCGGCGCGTATTTCAGTTGGCGCCGCTCTGTTTTTCCCTTTTGTCACTTGAAGTGAGTTTACTGTTTTGACATCTTGTGGGAAATTCTTTTGTTTTCCGGTGCTCTGTTTGCGGGGTTCGTCGTCCTCACCTGGTGTGTCGAGCCCCTTGTGTTCGGTGTTAAGTCGGCCGGACTGCTTGAAGACCCAACAATCTCTGTGGGTATGGTTTGCAGGCTTCTCGGGAGTACTGTGGATTTGGCATATCTTGTCCAAGATTTTGTTTAGGTTGGATAGCTCGTTGCTGTTGTCCTTAAGAGGCAGTTTTTTGTTGTTCTGTCGAGAGCTTTTGAATCTGGCGTTGACTGCCGTGCTCTTCGGACTGTTTCCCTTGGTCCGACGCTGGTCCTTGCTGCGTCGTGGTTTCCCATTTCCATACCTGACTTCGGGCGTACTTGGGTCGCTGGTACTGCACCTTGCCAGCCAGCTATCCTCTCCCGCACAAAAGAGGGTCATGAGGCTTCTTAATGCGGCCATTGTTCTTGGCTTTTCCTGGCCGAGGTGTCTGGTGAGCCATTCGTCTCGGACGTTATGTTTGAAAGCTGCTAAGGCTTCGGCGTCCGGACAGTCGACTATTTGGTACTTTTTGGTGAGAAACCTATTCCAGAATTTTTAGGCTGACTCTCCGGGCTGTTGGGTTATGTGACTTAAATCGTCTGTGTCCGGAGGTCGGACATAGGTCCCTTGAAAATTGGCCCGAAAAGCATCCTCGAGCTCTTCCAACTACCAATAGTGTTTTTGGGGAGGCTTTTAAGCCAATGCCGAGATGGCCATTTGAGCTTGAGGGGTAAATATTTTATGGCGTGGAGGTCATCTCCTCTGTCCATGTGTATGTGGAGGATGTAATCCTCAATCCAGACTCCAAGATATGTCGTTCCGTCGTATGCCTCTATGTTTACGGGCTTGAATCCCGCTGGAAATTCATGATCCAGCACCTCATCGGTGAAACATAGGGGGTGCACGGCGCCCCTATATTTGGGTGTGCCGTGATGTTCGGATACTTGATGTGCTGCATTGCTCGCTAGAGCTTGTTTTCTTGGCCCATAGATAGACCTAACTGGGCCATCCTTTTGGGGCGAATCCTTATGCGGATCACGTGCCGGCTTGTGTGCGGCGCCACTTGCCGCTCTATGCTTGTCATGTGGTCGTCTATCCGACCGGGCGGCCTATTTGTTCCTTGATTGTGGGGGCTCTACGGCCACCTCGTCGAATTCGGGCAGTAGTTTGCGTTTCGGGTAGCTCTTTGTTTGGCGACTGTTGCCGTATTTGTCTGCGGTGTTGAATACTTTGCTCCATTTGATTCTGAGTGCATCTTCCGCTGTTTTGAGCTTCTGCTTCTGCTTTTTCAGGCTACGTGCAGTTGTGATGAGCCTTTTGTGGAGGTTCTTCTGCTCCAACAACTTGTCCGGTGTGAGATCGTCCGGACTGTCATCTTCGCCGGGGGCGGGTTGTTTATCCAAGTTGTCCTGTTCGGACGGTTGTTCGATGGCATGTTCGTTGTGCACTGGTGCGACCTGCTCTATGGCTGGGTCTGTATGGCCGCCGTCTTTGTCAAGGCGGGACTTTGTGCGGCGCTTTCGTCGCCATGTTGACTGCTTTTCGAGGGACTTATCCTTCGTAGCGTCCCGTTGTTCCTCGTCGTCACTTCCTTTAGGTGTATCCGCCATGTATACATCGTGAGATGGGGTGGCTGTCCAACACCCTATAGGTGCTGGTTCTTGGTTGTCTCCTGCATCGTCGTCCATACCATTGATGTCGTCGGAGTCGAGCATGTCGGTTAAATCATCGACAGTGGCTACAAAGTGGGTGGTGGGTGGGCGTTGAATTTCTTCGTCGTCCGTGTCCCAACCTTCCTGACCATAGTCTGGCCAGGGCTCTCCTGATAAGGAGAGAGACTTTAGTGAGTTCAAGATGTCGCCGAAGGGCGAGTGCTGAAAGATGTCCGCGGTGGTGAACTCCATAACAGGCGCACAACCGGATTCGAGTGGAATGGGCGCGGGAGGTCCGGAGTCCGGAGAGGAGTCCGGCACCTTGGAGTCACGAGCGTCGCGAAGGACAGGGATGGTGTTCGGCTCGATCGCCGTAGAGATCGTGGCCCCTGAGGCGGTGTCTAGCCAGTCGTCCTCGACCGGCGAAGTCGGCTCCGAGCTAGGGATCAGAGCGGACACTGGTGCGGCCTCCAGGATACTGTCCGGCGGCAGAGCTAGATCATACCCATCGAGATAGTGCGGCGCTCTTGGCTGTGGCTCGAATCCGTCGAAGATCAAGTCTCCTCGGATGTCAGCCGTGTAGTTCAAACTCCCAAATCTGACCTGATGGCCAGGGGCGTAGCTTTCAATCTGCTCCAGATGGCCAAGTGAATTGGCCCGCAGTGCAAAGCCGCCTAATACGAAGATCTGTCCGGGGAGAAAAGTCTCACCCTGGACCACGTCGTTGTTGATGATCGAAGGAGCCATCGGGCCTAAAGGTGACGGCACAGAGGAACTCTCAATGAAAGCACCAATGTCGGTGTCAAAACCGACGGATCTCGGGTAGGGGGTCCTGAACTGTGCGTCTAGGCGGATGGTAACAGGAGACAAGGGACACGATGTTTTTACCCAGGTTCGGGCCCTCTCGGTGGAGGTAAATCCCTACTCATGCTTGATTAATATTGATGATATGGGTAGTACAAGAGTAGATCTACCACGAGATCAAAGAGGCTAAACCCTACGGTTTATATAGACACCGGAGAGGGCTAGGGTTACACAGAGTCGGTTACAATGGTAGGAGATCTACATATCTGTATCACCAAGCTTGCCTTCCACGCCAAGGAAAGTCCCATCCGGACACGGGACGGAGTCTTCAATCTTGTATCTTCATAGTCTAGGACTCCGGCCAACGGTGATAGTCCGGCCATCCGGACACCCCCTAATCCAGGACTCCCTCAATACGTGTGAAGTATTCTGTGGTTTGGAGACTTGCAACCTTCATTCTATATGTGTCCTAGCACACCAAGAAACTGATTGATTTGTTCAAGGAAATGGAGCTGTTGTGCTAATCCTAGGTCATGCACAAGACTTCGTTACCCTAGATGATGGATGCTAACCTGAACTCGGTAGTGTTTTATTATAAGACTACTATGTGGTCATGCTTGTCTGGGACAGCATGTTCACATGTGTATAGCAGAACTAGCTTATGTTTTGGAGCTTGCTATCATGTTCATTCCCTGAGAATCTCGCAACACCGTCTCATCGATTTGTGTTGCAAACTTTCATTTTTCTTTCTGTACTTGATGAGTCTAGAATATTCTGACACCAACCAGATCTGAATCTCAGGTAGATATGATGCTTGGAACATTTCCCAAGAACTATAATATTGGTCTGTCTGTAACCTGATAAAGTGGATGTCGTGGCCAAAACACCCAGCCAGAAGACCTATTGCTATAGTATCTTGATTGAGAAAGTTGTCCACCTCCCCATAAGTATTTCATAGGATTTACTCTAGTAGTTGTTCCTTATGGATTCTTGTGCTCCCGAAGTCCGACCTTATACTTGATGTTCTAGATACCAAACTTTACCTATAAATGGGTTACGCTAGCATGATACGTCTCCAACGTATCTATAATTTTTTATTGTTCCATGCTATTATATTATCCAACTAGGATGTTTTGTATGCGTTTATATGCTATTTTATATGATTTTTGGGACTAACCTATTAACCTACAGCTGAGTGCCAGTTTCTGTTTTTTCCTTGTTTTTGAGTTCTACATAAAAGGAATATCAAACGGAGTCCAATTGATGTGCCAATTTTTGATGATTTCTTATGGAACAAAAGAAGCCCCCGGAGTAAAATAGTTGGGCTAGAAGAGACCCGAGCCATCCACGAGATAGCAGGGCGAGTCCAGGGGTTAGGGCGTGCCCTCCACCCTCCTGGACCACTTGGAGACCCCCTGACGTGAGACCTACGCCAAAAATTCCTATAAATACAGAAACCTCCAGAAATAAACCTAGATCGAAAGTTCCGCCACTGCAAGCCTCTATAGCCACCAAAAACTAATTGGGACACTGTTCCGGCACCCTGCCGGAGGGGGGATCCATCACCGGTGGCCATCTTCATCATCCTGCCGGAGGAGGGAGTAGTTCACCCTCGGGGCTAAGGGTATGTACCAGTAGCTATGTGTTTGATCTCTCTCTCTTGTGTTCTTGATATGGCACAATCTTGATGTATCGCGAGCCTTGCTATTATAGTTGGATCTTATGATGTTTCTCCCCCTCTACTCTCTTGTAATGAATTGAGTTTTTCCTATGAAGTTATCTTATCAGATTGAGTCTTTAAGGATTTGAGAACACTTGATGTATGTCTTGCATGTGCTTATCTGTGCTGACAATGGGACATTCACGTGATCTACTTGATGTTTGTTTTGGTGATCAACTTGCAGGTTCCGTGACCTTGTGAACTTATGCATAGGGATTGGAACACGTTTTCGTCTTGACTCTCCGGTGGAAACTTTGGGGCACTCTTTGAAGTTCTTTGTGTTGGTTGAATAGATGAATCTGAGATTGTGTGATGCATATCGTATAATCATGCCCATAGATACTTGGGGTGACATTGGAGTATCTAGGTAACATTAGGGTTTTGGTTGATTTGTGTCTTAAGGTGTTATTCTAGTACAAACTCTATGATAGATCGAACGGAAAGAATAGCTTCATGTTATTTTACTACGGACACTTGAATAGATCGATCACAAAGGATAACTTTGAGGTGGTTTCGTACCCCACAATAATCTCTTTGTTTGTTCTCCGCTATTAGTGACTTTGGAGTGACTCTTTGTTGCATCTTGAGGGATAGTTATATGATCCAGTTATGTTGTTATTGTTGAGAGAACTTGCACTAGTGAAAGTATGAACCCTAAGCCTTGTTTCCTAGCATTGCTATACCATTTACGCTCACTTTTATCATTAGTTACCTTGCTGTTTTTATATTTTTTCAGATTACAAAAACCTATATCTACCATCCATATTGCCCTTGTATCACCATCTCTTTGCCGAACTAGTGCACCTATACAATTCACCATTGTATTGGGTGTGTTGGGGACACAAGAGACTGTTTGTTATTTGGTTGCAGGGTTGCTTTTGAGAGGCCATCTTCATCCTACGCCTCCGACTGATTGATAAACATTAGGTCATCCACTTGAGGGAAATTTGCTACTCTCCTACAAACCTCTGCACTTTGAGGCCCAACAACTTCTACAAGAAGAAGGTTGTGTAGTAGACATCAAGCTATTTTCTGGCGCCATTGCCAGGGAGGTGAGTGCTTGAAGGTATATATTTATATCTTGCAATCGAATCTTTTAGTTTCTTGCTTTATCACTAGTTTAGTTTATAAAAGAAAACTACAAAAAACTGGAATTGAGTTTGCCTCATACGCTTCATCTTTTTAATATCTTTCATGTGAATGATGGAAAGGAAAATTGTGCTCAAGTTCTAGAAGAAGAAGTCTATAAAATGTTTGGCACTAAATCTTTGAATGAGGAGCATGATTGCAATGTTGTTAGTATTAACTCTTTGAATAACCATGGTACTAATGATGATTGCACTAGTCATGATGAAAATGTCTCTTATAAGCATGTCAATTTTTGTGGAGTGCATAGAGTTTGCAAGTACACACCAAATAGGGAAGATAGATTTTGCAAGAGGCATAAGTATTTAGAAACTAAATGGTTGCAAGAAAGGCTAGATGCTTGTGCTGAAAATTGAAAATTTGTTTGCCATCCTTGTGAACTTTGCAATGAACGTGATCATTTAAATCCCCAATGCAAATTGTTTCATGATCGTATCGTGTCCAAAAATTGTGATGACTTGACTTCCCTTGCACATCATAATGAACTTAGTTTGCTTATGGGTTATGAAGAAATAAAACATATAACTAAAGGTATGCCATAATTTGTCCTTGATAAAGTTCTTGATTTTGATCTAGAAGAAATTTTTATGTATTGTGCGGTGAATTGCATTGAAAACCCTTATGTTGCCAATTACATAAAGAAAGGAAAGCAAATAGAAGATGAAGAGAATACTAATGAAAGGGAAGAGACTTCCCAATATCCTCCTATTATTTCTTATGATGAATCAGGTAACGAGGAGGAGCTTTCTATTCAACCAATCTCATTAATAAGGAGCTCAAAAAAGAGGTTTAAACCCACACATGATGTGAAGAAGAAAAATAAAATACGGAGAAGCAAAGGTAGAAACGTATCCCTCCCAAATGATGTTGCTCATATTACTCATTGTGATGATGATAATTGCTATACTATTGGTGGTATCCATACAATTAATGATGAGAGTGATTATGCTTATGATAGGAAAAGGACCAAGCTTGGGGATTCTATGTTTGATGATAATAACATGTTTGAGAATATATTTGCTGCAATTAATGTTTGTCCCAAACTTGGGGATGCTATGTTTAATGAAGATGATATTTTTAGCCTCCCAAGTTTTGATGTGCAAATTTATTATGATGATAGCATGCCTACTATTTATGATGGTCATATTGATGAAAGTGGGTTTGGAAGAGTGTCAACTTTAGGAAGTAGTGATCCCACTATTTTGCAGGGTGTTGAATCTTATAATATTTATTAAAGTGGATTTGGAGAGGTCACGACTATATTTAGTGATGAATCCACTATTTTGGAAGAGGTTTCAATTGATTATGATGAGAACAATGTTGCTACTTATGATGATTATTGTGATGAACCTTGTGTTATAAAAAGTAGTGATGATTATATTTATAAAACTTTTCATGATTATGATTACCCTTTTTCTAAACATTACTCTTTTAATATGGAAACAATTTATAGTATTCGAGTCTTCTTATGATACTCCCACTATTCCTAATGAGAAGAATTTTGCTTATGTGGAGAGTAATAAAAGTTCTATGCTTGTAGATCATGAAAAGAATGCTTTATGTTATGGTTATATTGTTGAATTCATTCATGATGCTACTGACAATTATTATGAGGGAGGAATATATGCTTGTAGGAGTTGCAATGATATCAAGTCTCCTCTCTATGTGCTTAAAGTTTTAAAGTTATCTTGTTTTGCCTTCCTATGCTAGTTGATTATTGTTTCCATAAGTTGTGTGCTCACAAAATCCCTATGCATAGGAAGTGGGTTAGACTTAAATGTTTTAGTAATATTCTTCATGATGCTCTCTTTATGTTTCAATTCTTATCTTTTATGCGAGCATCATTGAAATCATCATGCCTACCTAAAAGGCATTAAAGAAAAGCGCTTGTTGGGAGACAACACAATATTTACCTTTACTGTTTTGTGTGTTCATATGATTATTCTACTGTAGTAATCATGTTTAATAGCTTTTGTTTCAATTAAGTGCCAAGTAAGACCTTTAGGATATCTTACGGTGATAGTTGTGTTGATCCTACTGAAAATCAGAAACTTTTGCGCTCAGTAAATTAGTTTTTCTAATTCACACAAACGTGAGTTTGATCTGATTCTTTTTGCTCTGGATTGGTACATAAATTTCCTAGGCTTTCGTAATTTGGTAGGATATTTGGAGTTATCGAAGTATTCGAGAGTTGCAGATTACTACAGACTATTCTCTTTTTGACAGATTCTGTTTTCTATGTGTTGTTTGCTTATTTTGATCAATCTATGAGTAGTATCTGAGGGTATGAACCATAGAGAAGTTGGAATACAGTAGATATTACACCATTATGAATTTAGAATGAGTTTATAACAGGATCTAAGTGGTGATTTATTTTCTTATACTAACAGAGCTTACGAGTTTTCTGTTGAGTTTGTGTTGTGAAGTTTTCAAGTTTTGGGTAAAGATTCGATGGACTATGGAATAAGGAGTGGCAAGAGCCTAAGCTTGGGGATGCCCAAGGCACCCCACAGTAATATTCAAGGACAACCAAGAGCCTAAGATTGGGGATGCCCCGGATGGCATCCCCTCTTTCGTATTCGTTCATCGGTAACTTTACTTGGAGCTATATTTTTATTCACCACATGATATGTGTTTTGCTTGGAGCGTCATTTTATGTTCTTTTGTTTTGCTTGCTGTTTGAATAAAATACCAAGATCTGAAATTCTTAAGTTTTAGAGAGTCTTCACCTAGTTGCATAATTATTCGACTACTCCTTGATCGTCACTTATATCTTTCGGAGTAGTTTGTCATTTGCTCTAGTGCTTCACTTATATCTTTTAGAGCACTGTGGTGGTTTTATTTTGTAGAAATTATTGATCTCTCATGATTCACTTATATTTTTTTAGAGTCTTTTAGAACAGCATGGTGATTTGGTTTGGTTATAAAATTAGTCCTAATATGATGGGCATCCAAGTTGGGTAACATAAAAACTTTCATATAAAGTGCATTGAACACTATGATAAATTTTGATACTTGATAATTGTTTTGAGATATAAAGGTGGTAATGTTAGAGTCATGCTAGTTGGGTAATTATGAAATTGAGAATACTTGTGTTAAAGTTGGCAAGTCCCGTAGCATGCACGTATGGTGAACGTTGTGTGACAAATTTGAAGAATGGGGTTAACTCCTACCAACCCTTCCCCTAGGAGCATGCGTAGTAGTACTTTGCTTCGAGTGCTAATAAACTTTTGCAATAAGTATATGAGTTCTTTATGACTAATGTGAGTCCATGGATTATACGCACTCTTACCCTTCCATCAATGCTAGCCTCTACGGTACCGTGCATTGCACTTTCTCACCTTGAGAGTTGGTGCAAACTTCGCCGGTGTATCCAAACCCCGTGATACAATACGCTCTATCACACATAAACCTCCTTATATCTTCCTCAAAACAGCCACCATACCTACCTATTATGGCATTTCCATAGCCATTCTGAGATATATTGCCATGCAACTTTCCACCGTTCCGTTTATTATGACACGCTCCATCATTGTCATATTGCTTTTGCATGATCATGTAGTTGACATCGTATTTGTGGAAAGACACATTTATAATTCTTTCATACATATCGCTCTTGATTCATTGCATATCCCGGTACATCACTGGAGGTATTAATATAGAGTCATATTTTGTCCTAAGTATTGAGTTGTAATTCTTGAGTTGTAAATAAATAATAGTGTGATGATCTTCATTATTATAGCATTGTCCCATGTGAGGAAAGGATGATGGAGACTATGATTCCCCCACAAGTCGGGATGAGACTCTGGACTTTATGAAAAATAAAAGAGGTCAAAGAAGGCCAATAAAAAAGAGGCCAAATAATCCCACCAAAATAAAAATAGAAAAAATGAGAGAAAAAAGAGAGAAGGGACAATGTTACTATCCTTTTACCACACTTGTGCTTCAAAGTAGCACCATGATCTTCATGATAGAGAGTCTCCTATATTGTCACTTTCATATACTAGTGGGAATTTTTCATTATAGAACTTGGCTTGTATATTCCAATGATGGGCTTCCTCAAAATGCCCTAGGACTTCGTGAGCAAGCAAGTTGGATGCAGACCCACTTAGTTTCTTTTGATGAGCTTTCATACATATATAGCTCTAGTGCATCCGATGCATGGCAATCCCTACTCCTAGCATTGACATCAATTGATGGGCATCTCCATAGCTCGTTGATTAGCCGCGTCAATGTGAGACTTTCACCATTTTTGTCTTCTTCCCTATCATAATACTCTACTCCACCCATAGTGCTATGTCCATGGCTTATGCTCATGTATTGCGTGAGGGTTGAAAAGGCTGAAGCGCATTAAAAAGTATGAACCAATTGCTTGGCTGAAACTGCGGTTGTGGATGATGGGAGCATTTTGTGTGACGAAAATGAAGCATGGCCAAACTATATGATTTTGTAGGGATAAGCTTTCTTTGGCTATGTTATTTTGATAAGACATAAACTGCTTGGTTAGCATGCTTGAAGTATTACTATTTTTTATGTCAATATGAACTTTTATCTTGAATCTTTTGGATCTGAACATTCATGCCACAATAAAGAAAATTACATTGAGAATTATGTTAGGTAGAATTCCACATCAAAAATTCTGTTTTACCATTTACCTACTCGAGGACAAGCAGGAATTAAGCTCGGGGATGCTTGATACGTCTCCAACGTATCTATAATTTTTGATTGTTCCATGCTATTATATTATTCATCTAGGATGTTTTGTATGCATTTATACGCTATTTTATATGATTTTTTGGAAATAACCTATTAACCTAGAGCCCAGTGCCAGTTTCTATTTTTTCCTTATTTTTGAGTTCTACAGAAAAGGAATACCAAACGGAGTTCAATTGACGTGCCAATTTTTGATGATTTTTTATGGACCAAAAGAAGCCCCCGGAGTAAAATAGTTGGGCCAAAAGAGTCCCGAGACGTCCACAAGATAGGAGGGCGAGCCCAGGGCGTAGGGCGCACCCTCCATCCTCGTCAACGACTCGGAGACCCCCCCCCTCCGTGATGTGAGACCTACGCCAGAAATTCCTATAAATACAGAAACCTCCAGAAATAAACCTAGATAGGGAGTTCCGCGGCCGCAAGCATCTGTAGCCACCAAAAACCAATCGGGACCCTGTTTCGGCACCCTGCCGGAGGGGGGATCCATCACCGGTGGCCATCTTCATCATCCCAGCGCTCTCCATGACGAGGAGGGAGTAGTTCACCCTCGGGGCTGAAGGTATGTAGTAGTAGCTATGTGCTTGATCTCTCTCTCTCGTGTTCTTGATATGGCACGATCTTGATGTATCGTGAGCTTTGCTATTATAGTTGGATCTTATGATGTTTCTCCCCCTCTACTCTCTTGTAATGGATTGAGTTTTCCCTTTGAAGTTATCTTATCGGATTAAGTCTTTAAGGATTTGAGAACACTTGATGTATGTCTTGCATGTGCTTATCTGTGGTGACAATGGGATATTAACGTGATCTACTTGATGTACGTTTTGGTGATCAACTTGCGGGTTCCGTGACCTTGTGAACTTATGCATAGGGATCGGCACATGTTTTCTTCTTAACTCTCCGGTAAAAACTTTGGGGCACTCTTTGAAGTTCTTTGTGTTGGTTGAATAGATGAATCTGAGATTGTGTGATGCATATCATATAATCATGCCCATGGATACTTGAGGTGACATTGTAGTATCTAGTTGACATTAGGGTTTTGGTTGATTTGTGTCTTAAGGTGTTATTCTAGTACGAACTCTATGATAGATTGAAATGAAAGAATAGTTTCATGTTATTTTACTACAAACTCTTGAATAGATCGATTAGAAATGATAACTTTGAGGTGGTTTCGTACCCTACAATAATCTCTTCGTTTGTTCTCTGTTGTTAGTGACTTTGGAGTGACTCTTTGTTGCATGTTGTGGGATAGTTATATGATCCAGTTATGTTATTATTGTTGAGAGAACTTGCACTAGTGAAAGTATGAACCCTATGCCTTGTTTCCTAGCATTGCAATACCGTTTACGCTCACTTTTATCATTAGTTACCTTGCTGTTTTTATATTTTTAGATTGCAAAAACCTATATCTACCATCATATTGCACTTGTATCACCATCTCTTCACCGAACTAGTGCACCTATACAGTTCACCATTGTATTGGGTGTGTTGGGGACACAAGAGACTCTTTCTTATTTGGTTGCAGGGTTGCTTGAAAGAGACCATCTTCATCATACGCCTCCCACGGATTGATAAACCTTAGTTCATGCACAAGAGGGAAATTTTCTACTGTCCTACAAACCTCTACACTTGGAGGCCCAACAACGTCTACAAGAAGAAGGTTGTGTAGTAGACATCATAGCACATCAAGGAGAACATTAGAAGCGGAGTGCTAAATGTCTCTCGGTCGATCATCCAGATTTTGTTTCCATTGCCTCGCTAAGTGAAATCTAAGGAGATGTTATCTTCCTTTGCATCTACATCATCCATCACTATCCATCATGGTAGTATGTTGTGTTTCCAAGATCCTTGACACGGATATTGGTAAAACTTGATGAATATGTAAATGCTCAAATTCTTGAGAGCATGCGGAAGCACTAGGTGATGTCGTCGGCACCAACTGGGATTGCTCCCAGTTTCTTCATTTTTGCTATAACCATTCAAATAGAGGAATCACTCTTGACTGTTGAGTTTTTCCCCAGATACTAGAGTCATTCCAGCATTTGCATTTTGTTCCCAGCTTGCACCACCATTGTGCCATCCCACTATGGTCTACCCTTTCAGTGGTTGTTATCCAGGATCATCTTCAAAATATATCCTACCATGGGTTCCATCCATTTCTGATGATAGGCAAAGATCATCCATTATGTTGTCTTCAACAAGGTAGTTCACATCATCCATACTAGTCTGAGTATGCCATTCTATCGAACTCCTCCAAACAATTGCTCGAAATTTGCCTTAGGCTGGTATAGAGAGTTTAATTGATCTATATATCAAAAGTAATTCTTTTTGCCACTTAAGGGAGTAAGCCTACGAGTCATCTCCCCAAGGTGCCCTGTTATGGGATCATGGAAATTTTTCCTCGCTACTTTGAAACCCTCGTCAAATCGTTTCTTCTGTCCTTTCCAAGGTGTGTTTTGCCTCTCAGCTCAAGGGATGTTTCTACGTCTCATTCCATGAGTTCATCTTGTGATCATTAAGGTGATCCATCATTGTAGAGTTGTCTTTGTCCTCGTGTTTGGTGAGGATCTCAAAAGTAAAGATGTCAAGATCAAGATGATGAAGTGAATCAACATCTCCGAGAAGATCTTTTGGGTCTTGAAGATTGTGATAGTTTGTGTTCCCTCTGTCTTCTTTCCTGACGTCTTGAATCTCAAGACGAGATTCTTGTTTAGTAGGGGTGAGTTGTCACAGCCCTAGAATACCTGAGTGAATTAGTTGCATGTGCACTCATGCATCATGTCTAAATTTCTGAAAGTTGAACTGGGGAAAGTTTAAAGCCTCAGAAATCAGTTCTAAAAATGAGCAACATTAAAAGTTGCTTCAAATAAACCCAAGAAAATGTTCATGTTAATCTCAGAAAATATTGGCAAGAGCTAAAACTCAATAATTTTTTTTTTAATCTCAGAAATGATTATTTTGGGACTTTGAATTTAAATCAATATATATTTGAGCTTAGGATTACATTCATTTTATATAGAATATAATTCAAAAGGCCCTGAAATTATTTATGTGCCTTTCGAAAAGTACATAATGTGAACATGAATATTTGCAGAAAATTTTGGCATTGTTTTGAAATTGTTTTGTGTTTAAAACAATGGGAAAATGAATAAATAAAAAGAAAAAAAACAGGAAATAAAATAGAGCAGAAAATTACTTGGCGCTTACCAACAGCCCAGAGGCCCAGCACCGTGCAGCCCAGCCCACCAGGGGCACAGCCGTCTTCAACCTCTGCCTACTAGCAGAGGCATGTCCATGCGTGTGCGCCCGAGGCCTCCACTTCCTGCATGCCTCAATATACTCCTCCCCGCCCTTCTGATCGCGCCACGGAGATGCCCAAAACCCCTAGTCCTTCTCCCTCACTCTATGCTCCCTCCCTCGCCCTGTACCCCCCTCCCCGAGCTCACTCGAGAGCGCTCCGCCATCGTCGTTTTTCACCCGCGTGGCCATTGCCCCTATTTCGTCGTGCCGTCATGTCCGGCATCTCCGCCGTCAAGCACTACGCCTCCACACCGAAGGAAACGGGCCGGAGAGCTCCGATTCGTCGCCATCATCCACATCTTCAACCTCAGGTACCGGAGGTCCCCATCGCCGCCCTGCTCGCTCTGGTCCTCCTCTGAGCTCGCCGGCTGCACTGCAATGAAAACTGTGAGCCACCGACCCTGGTCCCCTCTTCGTTCCTGCTGTTGCATGCCGTAGCCACTGTTGGTGTCAAAACCGGCGGATCTCGGGTAGGGAGTCCTGAACTGTGTGTCTAAGGCTAATGGGAATAGGAGGCGGGGGACACGATGTTTACCCAGGTTCTGACCCTCTCTATGGAGGTAATACCCTACTTCCTGCTTGATTGATCTTGATGATATGAGTATTACAAGAGTTGATCTACCACGTGATCTTAGAGGTTAAACCCTAGAAGCTAGCCTATGATTATTGTTGTCCTACGGACTAAACCCTCTGGTTTATATAGACACCGGAGGGGGCTAGGGTTACATCAGGTCAGTTACAAAGAAGGGAATCTACATATCCGAATCGCCAAGCTTGCCTTCCACACAAAGGAGAGTCCCACCCGGAAACGGGACGAAGTCTTCTATCTTGTATCTTCATAGTCCAACAGTCCGGCATAAGTATATAGTCCGGCTGTCCGAGGACCCCTTAATCCAGGACTCCCTCAGTAGCCCCCAAACCAGGCTTCAATGACGACGAGTCTGGTGTGCAGATTGTCTTCGGCATTGCAAGGCGTGTTCCTTCTCCGAATTCTCCAGGGTACCAGTTGTAACGAGCAGTGTCCGGCTTCCCATTTAATGTTGCACTCATCGGCTTCTGTATCTTAATAGTGTCAGCTTCCACGTGTCGGGCAAATGCGAGAAGCCAGAGCATTTTTACACTTGCCACCCTGACCATGTAAATAAATCGTCTATTAAAGAGACTGGGATCCTCACATCCAAATCACACCATCTTCCCCAAGCGAGGATTCATCAGAGTGCGCCCGAAAAAACCATCCCATCATGGCCGGCCACCGCAGCTCTTCCTCTCACCCCTATAGTGCCAAGCCAGGTGATTGGGAGAAGTGTACCGTATCCCACAACCAATTGGTGAAGTTGCAGACCCAGGGGTTTCTTCCACCTGCATATCTTGTCCCCGTTCGAGCTGGATTAGCCATCTTGGATGGCGGGGAGAAAGCAGAGAGTTTTCCCAACCCATCCAGTGGGGAGCGAGTGTGCCTTGTCCCTTACTTGCTGAGGGGCATCGGATTTCCAATCCATCTGTTGCTTCGCGGGCTCCTGGAGCACTATGGCCTCCAGCTGCACAATTTCACCCCTGCCTCCATCCCGCACATCGCAGGTTATGTCGCCCTTTGCGAGTTATTTTTGGGCTGCGAAGCTCATTTCGAGCTATGGAAGAGGCTGTTCTGCCTCGTCCCTCGCAATCAAGAGGGATCAATATTCCAAGTGGGCGGAGCCAAAATATGGCGCATCGCCGGGACCGAATACCTGTCCGGCACTCCAAAGAAGACATCCGAAGATTGGCCTTCCGAGTTTATATAGAGGACGTCTCCCTTCCTAACCCCATCCGAATGGGTCTTCCCGAGTTCACAAATGATCCATTAAAGAAGCGCCGTAGCTGGCACCCCGGAGCCCCAAGGAGGAAGATAGAAGAGAGGTCCTTCAATTGATGGGAAGGATAAAAACACTTGCACGATCCAGATTGACAATTATCGAGGTTATGTCAATATGCATAATGCGGGGGTGCAGCCACTCCAGTATCGAGGATGTCCCATGTGGCACTTCAACGGAGAAGACGATGCCACCCGCTGCGGTCGGAAAGGTCCGTACTCCGCCACCGCTTTGGTGAAAATACTGCCCGATTTATACAAAGGAGATGAAGGGGAGTTCATCCGCATTAAGCCACGGGATGGATTTTCCATGTACAATCCCCCTAGCTGCGTGAGTTGCTATCTCTTACTCAACTCTATTCATTCCCGCAGTCTTTCGTCACAAATATTTACCTCGCTAGTCCATAACAGGAAATGCGGAAAGCTATGAGGGAGATCCACAGCCCGTCTCCACAGCCAAAGGACCACAACTGGGCCCTCGACCCCGGACTCGAAGAGGATCCAGACATATTTGTGGAGCTTGGCGACAGGGTGTTTTACCAGGCGAGTTGTGATGGCACCTTGGTGGCCATCATCCCCGACTATCCCGGCCTCCTCCCAGCATCACGTGTAAGTAAATAGGAGACTTACCTTCTGAAAAGGATTCACTCTTTCCACCTTACCCACCGCACATATATTATGCTATAAAGGGAAGGCCATCGGGGCGACTCACCAACAAGGGGCGCCCAAGCCGGGTAGGCTTCCAAAAAGGAAAGCGAGCAGAGATATGGCCGAGCCGCCATCGAAGAGGTATGGTTTAAAACATGCTCCATGATTGTCATCTTAAAGTATAACAATATCCGCTGTGTCTTGGCAGAAAGAACATCCGCCGGACTATATCCGGGGATCCTGCCCGTCACGGCTCTACCAGCCGGATTCCGGCATCGGTCTCGAGGGTAGAGGCTAATGTGGGGACGACACTGGACGGTCCTCCAATAGAGGATTCGGATAGAATATCCGCTACGAATTCTGAGGTGGAGAGCGCTATGAATCATCAGTGTCGGTGGACTGCACTCCGCGACCCTAGTTTTTCTGAAGAGGCTTTCAATGCCATCAACTCGGGAGACGCGTACATCTGAGCTGCTCAAGATGGGCTTGCTAGAGCCACAAACCAGTATTTAAAAGATATTCGGGTAAGCAAAGTCTGATAATTATGTATATCAGTAGCCCCTGAGACTTGAAACGGTTGGTACAACTAATTTAAGGATCATTGTATAAACAGGTTATTACAAAGAAGAATACCCTTTTGTCTCAAGAGCTGGAGAAGTGTCATGACCAGCTAAGGGCCGCAGCTGCCGAAATGGAGGAATCCAAGAAGGCCTCATCTGGTAATATTTCTCTTGATCGAGAAAAAACATAATTACGTGTACCATTTGGTGTTCGGCACGTTGCAGATCTAACAATAGATTCCGCAGACAATCCCGAAGTGAATCCGGAGATCCTACAAGAGGATGAACAAAGAGCTCAACGACAACTAGATGCTGGCGAGCATGTACTTACACGGGTCAGGAGGGAGAAAAACGATCTCCAAGATGCCAATATCGAGCTGAGCGTAGAATTGAAAGATGTTCGGGCCCAGCTAGCTGACTCCGTGAAGGAGAATAGAAGGCTTCAACGCGAAATTCTTAGTATGTGCTCAAACGAACCTTTATATAGTTCAGCGAAGAAACGGGCTAACAGAGTTATGTCTGTGGGTATGCTGACTGGTCGTCCCGAAGAGGAGATGCTCGGATCCTCAAGCGATCTTCTGCTAGAGTGTCGGTGTACTAAAGTAGGGGCACTCCTTTGTACCCCTTACTTGTGCGCGGGCAGTCAGAGCCACGGGCCGAAGCCACACTTAGCAGGGCAAAAGGGAGGAGTCGAAGCCGCAAAACAATCAGCGCAACGCCAAAGACCGTGACCACAGAGAGCAGATGGACAAAGCAGGTTTCCCCAGCGAGATCCTTGCCGGAGCAGCCCCGGCAAGCCCCTTGTCGGGGCGGCTCGCCCACACCAGCGGAGTGAGCCACCCTTGAACCCACGGTCTCCAACACCATCGACCATGTTGGGCCAGGGCTCGGGAGGCACCTCCATGGTGGCATGTAGATCTTTGTGAAGACAAAGAATATCCAAGATCAGATGAGGATTGGAAGGCAATGATCCTTGACAAGATCCTTGCCGAGGAAACCCGCAAGACCCCCAGCAAGATCCTTGCTGAGGACGACAGCACGCCACGACAAGACCCTTGCCGGGCCACCCGACAAGGCCCTTGCCAAGGGCGTCAGCGGGGCCACTGCCAGGCCCGCGCCAACCAAGTCTCCACCGCCATTCACATGCAGCAGCCAGCCCAACCAGCTGGGTAGGCACCTGCGTGGCGGCATGCAGATCTTCATGGAGGCTCCACCACCGTGCCACCTCAGCTGCTTTCCTGCCTACATGGCGCCGCATGCATCGCTGGCCAGGGCGCGTGTTGAAGCGAGGAGGAGCAGCGACAGATGGGACGGGCCTCGCTCCCGTCCCCGATAAAGCAAGAGGACAGTTAAGCTACGCATTAAAGGCGCCTTATCCTGTAATAGGAGCGATAAGCTCATAGCACTGTAGGCCTTTCCACCTCCTGTGTGCCACTGTGGCAGCCCCTTTCGACTATAAAAGGAGGCCCATGGCATACTGGAGGGGGATTTGGCTCTTTTGAACCACGCAGCCACGATAGCTAGTTCAAGAGCTCCAGAACACTCAATACATCCAGCAAAGCAGGACTAGGGCTTTACGCATCCTCGTGGCCCAAACCTGGGTAAATGATCCTTGTACTGATTGCTAATCCTGCTCTTCTCACAGCCCTATGCCCTGGCAACCGTAGTAGGGATTCTTGTGATCCCATAGGTGTCGTTTCCCACCAACATCTTTGCCGCGCCAGTTAGGGGAGGCGGTTTGGGAGAATCTAGTCTAGTAGTTGGCCTAGCAGTTCTTCATTGCCATGGCGCCCATGAAGAAGGCGGCCAAGAGAGCGGTGCTGCCTACGAGCACGAAGGATGCCAGGGCAGCGAGAAAAAAGCTAAGTCATGCCAAACTTTAAACTCTCCTCCTTAATATAAGGTTATCATCCTCGGAGATTCTGCCTATGTATGGAAAACCTGTACGCAGAGGGTCCCTCCCGCAATTGGCAACACCCTTGTTCTGTTTCAAGTCCGCTCAACATCTCAAGTGGCCGCATCGAGAGCGGCCGGGTAGCCTTCCGCAATTAGAAACGCTCTCGACTATGACTCGAGTCAAGCTCGATAGTTCGAGCGGCCGTGTTAAGGGCGATAAGGTGGTTCGCCCGGCAGGAAGCGAACTGGCAGGCCAATCGGGATCCGTCCTTAAGACGCCACCCTGGGTTTACGCGCTAGCAAGCCTACCCAGTTAACGTAGGGTGGACATACAAAGGAAAAATTGAACGGGAAAATAACATGCGTAATTTCAGAAGTACTGTAGAGTTATATTACAGAAATCGTCGCCGTGGTTCTAACTAAAGATAGTAATTGTCTTTGTCATGGACCTGCAGCGGCGATGGGAAACGGGGTGCCTAGTCCCGCCGCTAGCCCTCCAACCTCTGGATTCCGTCGATGCGACTGATGATGGACTTGATACGCTCCTTGAGCGCCGCGATGTCTGCATCCTCCGGCAAGCTCTTCAGCGCAGCTACGAAGTCGAGGTCAAGATTCCAGTGCGCTATCTTGGCCAGGGAGGCTTCCCGGTTGGAGTGAAGCCGCTCCAGGGCGCCGACGACCCTCTCAACGAACAGGGTCAGGTTGGCGTTGGGGCTCAGGCTCGTCTCTGGGGCGTACCTCATGCCCGACATCCCCATGGTGGCCAGTGATGACCCGCAAGTATACATGATAGTTGTAGCCTCTTTCGATAAGTAAGAGTGTCGAACCCAACGAGGAGCTAAAGGTATAACAAATACTCTCTCAAGTCCTATCAGCCACTGATACGACTCTACGCATGCCTGATGTTCGCTTTACCTAGAACAAGTATGAAACTAGAAGTACATTATAGGTGTTGTTGGATAGGTTTGCAAGATAATAAAGAGCACGTAAATAAAAAGTAGGGGCTGTTTAGATAATGAAGCAATAAAGTAAATATAGCGAGTGTGGAAAAGTGGTGGTAGGTGTTGTGGAATTGTCCCTAAGCAATTGACTACGTTACTAGACCGGTAATCACTATTGCAATTCTATTTGAGGGAGAGGCACTTATGATCATATGCACTTATGATTGGAGCTCTAGCAAGCATCCGCAACTACTAAAGATTCATTAAGGTAAAACCCAACCATAATATTAAAGCATCAAGTCACCTTTATCCCATACGCAACAATCCCCTTACTCGGGTTTGTGTTTCAGTCACTCAGGCAACCCACTATAAGCGAATCATGAACGCATTGCAACACCCTACAACGGGAATCCCTCACGCTTGCGCGACACGGAGGGCACAATAGGACAGCACCAATAATAAAACATGCAACTCAAACCAATCATAGCAATTTATCAATCACAGATAGGACAACGAAAATCTACTCACACATCATAGGATGGCAACACATCATTGGAAAATAATATGAAGCATAAAGCACCATGTTCAAGTAGAGCGTACAGCGGGTTGTGGGAGAGTGGACCGCTGGATATAGATGGGGGAAGGTGATGGAGATGTTTGTGAAGATGACGGCGGTGTTGGTGAAGATCACTGTGATGATGATGGCCCCCGGCGGCGTTCCGGCGCCACCGGAAGCAAGGGGAGAGAGCCCCCCTTCGTCTTCTTCTTCCTTGACGTTCTCCCTAGATGGTAGAAGGGTTTCCCCTCTGGTCCTTGGCTCCCATGGCGTGGGAGGGGCGAGAGCCCCTCTGAGATTGGATCTATCTCTCTATTTTTGTGTTCCAGGATTCTGCCCTGGCACCATTTCCTTTATATCTGGAGATCCATAACTCCGATTGGATTGAAACCTTCGCCCAGATCGTTTTCCAAAAATTAGCTTTCTTGCGGCCAAAGAAGGGCATCAACCGCCTTACGGGTGGCCCACGAGATGGGGGGGCGCGCCCACCTGGAGTGGTGGCGTGGGCCACTCTCGTGGCCACCTCGGGCATCGTTTCGTGTTGATTCTTCCTCCCAAACATCACAAATATTCCAAAATAATTCTCCGTCCGTTTTTATCCCGTTTGGACTCCGTTTGATATGGGTTCTCTGCGAAACAAAAATATGCAACAGACAGGAACTGGCACTGGGCACTGGATCAATATGTTAGTCCGAGAACATAGTACAAATGGTTGCCAAAAGTATATAAAAGTTGTAGAATATTGGCATCGAACAATCAAAAATTATAGATACGACGGAGACGTATCAGCATCCCCCAGCTTAATTCCGGCTAGTCCTTGAGTAGGTAAATGATAAAATGATAATTTTTGATGTGGAATGCTACCTAGCATAATCTTGATCATATATCTAATCATGGCATGAATATTAAGACACGAGTGATTCAAAGCAATAGTCTATCATTTGACATAAAAACAATAATACTTCGAGCGTACCAATAAAGCAATCATGTCTTTTCAAAACAACAAGGCAAAAGCAAGCTTATCCCTACAAAATCATATAGTTTGGCCATGCTTCATTTTCGTCACACAAAATGCCCCCATCATGCACAACCCCGATGACAAGCCGAGCAATTGGTTCACACTTTTTAACGCGCTTCGGCTTTTTCAACCCTCACGCAATACATGAGCGCAAGGCATTGATATAGCACTATAGGTGGAATAGAATATAATGATGGAGGTTATGTGGAGAAGACAAAAAGGGAGAAAGTCTCACATCAACGCGGCTAATCAACGGGCTATGGTGATGCCCATCAATTGATGTCAATGTGAGGAGTAGGGATTGCCATGCAACGGATGCACTAAGAGCTATAAGTGTATGAAAGCTCAACAAAAGAAACTAAGTCAGTGTGCATCCAACTTGCTTGCTCATGAAGACCTTGGGCATTTTAGGAAGCCCATCGTTGGAATATACAAGCCAAGTTCTATAATGAAAATTCCCACTATTATATGAAGGTGACAACATAGGAGACAATCTATATGAAGAACATGGTGCTACTCTGAAGCACAATTGTGGAAAAAGGATAGTAACATTGCCCCTTTTCTTTTTCTTTTTTTCTTTTTTTTCGGTGGGCTTCTTTGGCCCCCTTTTTTTATTTAGGCTTCTTTGGCCTTTCCTTTTTTTCTTCTTTTTTCTTTTTTTTCATGGGGCAATGCTCTATAATGATGATCATCACACTTTTATTTACTTACAACTCAACATTACAACTCGATACTAGAACAATGATATGACTCTATATGAATGCTTCCGGCAGTGTACCGGGATGTGCAATGATCTAGCGTAGCAATGACATCAAAAAACGGACAAGCCATGAAAACATCATGCTAGCTATATTACGATCATGCAAAGCAATATGACAATAAATTTTCAAGTCTTGTATATGATGATGATGGAAGTTGCATGGCAATATATCTCGGAATGGCTATGGAAATGCCATGATAGGTAGGTATGGTGGCTGTTTTGAGGAAGATATAATGAGGCTTATGTGTGATAGAGCATATCTTATCACGGGGTTTGGATGCACCGGCGAAGTTTGCACCAACTCTCAAGGTGAGAAAGGGCAATGCACGGTACCGAAGAGGCTAGCAATGATGGAAAGGTAAAAGTGCATATAATCCATGGACTCACATTACTCATAAAGAACTCATATACTTATTGCAAAAGTTTATTAGCCCTCGAAGCAAAGTACTACTATGCATGCCCCTAGGGGGATAGATTGGTAGGAAAAGGCCGTCGCTCGTCCCCGACCGCCACTCATAAGGAAGACAATCAAAGAAACACCCCATGCTTCAAATTTGTCACACAACGGTTACCATACGTGCATGCTACGGGAATTGCAAACCTCAACACAAGTGTCTCTACAGTCCACAACCACCCACTAGCATGACTCTAATATCACCACCTTTATATCGAAAAACTATTCCAAGGAATCAAACATATCATATTCACCGATCTACAACTTTATGTAGGATTTTATGACTAACCATGGGAATGACCAATTCCTATCATCTCTCTAAATAGATATAAGTGAAGCGAGAGAGTTTAATTATTTCTACAAAATATATGCCCACGCTCTAACAAATATAAGTGAAGCAAAAGAGCATTCTACAAATGGCGGTTGTCTAAGTGAAGAGAAATAGGCAATCCAAACTTCAAATGATATAAGTGAAGCACATGAAGCATTCTATAAAGCCATACTCAAAAGATTTAAGTGAAGTGCAATGAGCATTCTATAAATCAACGAAGGACTATCTCATACCAGCATGGTGCATAAAAGGAAAGTGAAAACTAAATGCAAAAGACGCTCCAAGACTTGCACATAATGCATAAACGAAACGAATACGAAAACATACCGATACTAGTTGAAGAAAGAGGGGATGCCTTCTGGGGCATCCCCAAGCTTAGACGCTTGAGTCTCCTTGAATATTTACTTGGATTGCCTCGGGCATCCCCAAGCTTAAGCTTTTGCCTCTCTTCCTTTTCCTCATATCGAGACCTCCTCGTTTAGACACTTCATCCACACAAAACTTCAACAGAAAACTCGGTAAGATCCGTTAGTATAATAAAGCAAATCACCACTCTAAGTACTGTTGCAAACCAATTCATATTTTGTTTTTGCATTGTGTCTACTGTAATATAACTTTTCCATGGCTTAATCCACTAATAAATTGATAGATTCATCAAAACAAGCAAACTATGCATCAAAAACAGAATCTGTCAAAAACAGAACAGTCTGTAGCAATCTGAACATCCACCATACTTCTGGTACCGAAAAAATTCTACCAAAATTAGGAAATATAAACAAGTTGTATAGAAAGACAGTGCAAAAGGAATCCGAACCAATTGACTTTCCAGTTAAAAATGTAAAATCGCGTACTACAGCCAAAGTTTCTGTCCTGCACCGTACAAACCAACAAGCATTGTAAACATCCTAAAGGCAAACCTTGGCACATTATTTTTATAATACAATAGAATTGTACAAGGGGATAATTATTTTTGATGAAAAGTTTCTGTAATCAAGATTCACAAAGTTTCCTTGAGCATGAACAAAGTTCAAGGAGCTCTCTCACTTCAACAATGCTTGTCTCTCTCACTTTCACATTCCTCTTTGAAAAGTTTTTAGGTTCCCCTCTTTATTTTTTTTGTTTTTAAACTATATGAAAGCACTCAAAAGAAATAGATGACTCTCTAAAACTTTCGGGTTGTCTCCCTGGAAGCGCTTTCTTTAAACATATTAAGCTAGGCATTTAGTGCTCAAGTAATGAATCCACCCAGATCCCAAGGTATATCAAAGCCAATTTCAATTAACAATGATTTGTAATTTAGTAGTGAGCACAAAGTAACATATATCATGCGACAACGAAGTCTAACTCTCTTCCTATGCATCGGCATGTCATAAGAGAACAATTCATGCACACCAAGTAAAGGCCAATGCATAGTATAAGCAGTTTCTTGCAATTTTAGCGTATGGGAAACATAGAGGCGGAGATATAGTTCCTCTCTCATAATAATTGCAAGTAGGAGAAGCAAGCACATGCATATTATATTCATCAAAATCATCATGTGCAATGGTAAAAGGCAACCCATCAATATAATCCTTAATAAGCACAAACTTCTCTAATAAAGTGTAGTAGGGAGAATTCAAAAAGATAACAGGACTACCATGCGTGGGTGCAATAGCAACAATTTCATGTTTAACATAAGGAACTATATCAAGTTCATCTCCATAAGCATAATTCATATTGGCATCTTGGCCAGAAGCATAGCAAGCATCATCAAAAAGGGATATTTCAAGAGAATCAACGGGATCATAGCAATCATCATAACAATCATCCTTCGGTAAGCACGAAGGGGAATTAAACAATGTATGAGTTGAAGAGTTACTCTCATTATAAAGTGGGCACGGGTGATCAATCCACTCTTCCTCCTTTTGTTCTTCGCTCTCCTCATCATCTTTTCCACCCAATGAGCTCATAGGTTCATCAATTTCTTCTTCCATAGCTTCCTGCAAAATATTAGTCTCTTCTTGGACAGCGGAGACTTCCTCAATAAATGCATTAATATAGTAATTGTATTCATAAATTTCATAGCAATATCTAAGTATAGCAAGATTTTCAGGCCTATAAACACCATCATCATCAAAACCTTCATACTTTTCAAACAAAGATTCAATTTCATAAGCAGCCTTAAAAGCAACAAATTCTTCTATTTGTTCCACATCATAGTAATCATATATACCATTAGCATAAGAAGTTAAGGTTTCATTGTCATTAAATATGCATGAAAAGGGAAGGTGTGGAGCCTTCATCCTAGAGAAACAAGTAATATCATATCTCAAGCATAGATCCCATAATAGTTTCCCTTTTTGTGTCGAGCGATAATCCCTAAAGTATTCACATTGATCCAACATGTCTCCCATTGTAATGTTGAATGGGGTTTTCTCAGGATTATCAAAGTAGTACATAATATCTCTCACATAATGAGAATCGAGGGTTTTAGGAGTTACCCCATCTCCATGAGTAGCAAGTACACCTAATTTTTTTGGTATTTTGTGTTCCATATCCATAACTAAAGATAGAAACAACTAAGAACAACAAATAAAAATTACTTAGTGATAAAGCAAACAAGCACACATGAGAATATTCACCCCATGCTATGACTCCCCGGCAATGGCGCCAGAAAAAGGTCTTGATGACCCGCAAGTATACGGGATAGTTGTAGCCTCTTTCGATAAGTAAGACTGTCGAAACCAACGAGGAGCTAAAGGTATAAAAAATACTCTCTCAAGTCCTATCGGCCACTGATACGACTCTACGCACGCATGACGTTCGCTTTACCTAGAACAAGTATGAAACTAGAAGTACTTTGTAGGTGTTGTTGGATAGGTTTGCAAGATAATAAAGAGCACGTAAATAAAAAGTAGAGGCTGTTTAGATAAAGATGCAATAAAGTAAATATAGTGAGTGTGGAAAAGTGGTGGTAGGAGTTGTGGAATTGTCCCTAAACAATTGACTACGTTACTAGACCGGTAATCACTATTCCAATTCTATTTGAGGGAGAAGCATAAGCTAACATACTTTCTCTACTTGGATCATATGCACTTATGATTGGAACTCTAGCAAGCATCCGCAACTACTAAAGATTCATCAAGGTAAAACCCAACCATAGCATTAAAGCATCAAGTCCCCTTTATCCCATACGCAACAATCCCCTTACTCGGGTTTGTGTTTCAGTCACTCACGCAACCCACTATAAGCGAATCATGAACGCATTGCAACACCCTACAGCAGGAATCCCTCATGCATGCGCGACACGGAGGGCACAATAGGACAACACCAATAATAAAACATGCAACTCAAACCAGTCATAGCAATTCTTCAATCACCGATAGGACAACGAAAATCTACTCAGACATCATAGGATGGCAACACATCATTGGAAAATAATATGAAGCATAAAGCACCATGTTCAAGTAGAGGTTACAGCGGGTTGCGGGAAAGTGGACCGCTGGATATAGTTGGGGGAAGGTGATGGAGATGTTGGTGAACATGACAGCGGTGTTGGTAACCAGAAGCAAGGAGGAGAGAGCCCCCCTTCTTCTTATTCTTCCTTGACGTTCTCCCTAGATGGGAGAAGGGTTTCCCCTCTGGTCCTTGGCTCCCATGGCGTGGGAGGGGCGAGAGCCCCTCCGAGATTGGATCTATCTCTCTGCTTCTGCGTTCCGGGATTATGCCCTGGCACCATTTCCATTATATCCGGAGATCCGTAACTCCGATTGGATTGAAACCTTCACCCAGATCGTTTTAAAAAAATTAGCTTTCTTGTGGCCAAAGAACGGAATCAACCGCCTTACGGGTGGCCCACGAGATAGGGGGCGCGACCACTTGGAGTGGTGGCGTGTGTTACTCTCGTGGCCACCTTGGGCACCGTTTTGCGTTGATTCTTCCTCCCAAAAATCACAAATATTCCAAAATAATTCTGCGTCCGTTGTTATCCCGTTTGGACTCCGTTTGATATGGGTTTTCTGCGAAACAAAAAATATGCAACAGACAGGAACTGGCACTGGCCACTGGATCAATATGTTAGTCACAAAAAATAGTACTAGAAGTTGCCAAAAGTATATCAAAGTTGTAGAATATTGACATGGAACAATCAAAAATTATAGATACGATGGAGACGTATCATCCAGCTGCGTGGTGGCCGAGTTCGCGACAACGGGGAGGCATTCGCATTTCGCCCTCCACATGGTCCCTGAGGTTGGCGGCCTCGTTCCTCCACATCTGCTTCTCGGTCTCTAGGTCCCCGGTCAGGGTCCCTTCTCGGGCCTTGGCCTCCAACAGCATCTTCTCGAGACCCTCCAGCTTCTGCCTGAGGTCTCTAATGGAGTTGTTGGCCTCAGAGAGCTCTCCGGCCCTGCTGACGGCCGCGCCATGTGCCTCCGCCAGGGCGCTGTTGAGCATGTCCTTCTCCTTGGACAGCTTCAGAGTTTGCTCCTTGAGCTCATCCCGCTCCGCCTCCAACTCCTTCACCCTATTGTCGTGGGCCAGGGCCTGGGCGTCGAGCGCCTCCTTGTGCTTGTGCTCCAGCTCCTTGGTCCGTGCCACGGCAAGCTTCTCCACCTCTTCATCCTTGCCGTGGAGCTTGGCGGCGAGCTTCTCCTCGCGCGCGGCAAGGTCCTCCTCCTGGGAGTTTAGTGCGGCCTCGTGCTGGGTCCGGGCGGCTTCGGCAGTGGCGGCCGAGTTCCTCGCCGTCTCTTGGGACTTCTCGACGACGGCCAGCTTCATGGTGAGCTCCACGTCATGCTTGGCCAGCTCACCCCGGGGTGGCCTTCAGCTCGTCCTGAGCCTGGCGGAACCAGTCCTACGTCTCGGCGACGCTCTCCTGGAAGTCCGCCTCTGCCTTCTCCACCACTGCCGTCCTGGACTTGGCCTTGTCCAAACGAGCGCGGTAGAGCGCCTGGAGCTTGCAGAAGCTGGCGCCCATGGCCTAGAGCAGCCGCTCCTCCTGTGAGTCGTCGCCACCAATGCTCGGCTCGTCGATGACCTCGAGCCCAGCGGCGGCAAGCACTTCGTCGTCAAACACCTCTCCCTCGACGGGTGTCCTGGTGCTCGACGCGCCTGGGAGGTGGACGAACAAGTTGTTACCCACCCTCAGGTACCTGCCGGAGCCAGAGGTGGCGGAGGAGGAGGGCTGGTCATCAACCACCTCCTCGGCAGCGGCCTTGCCGGCCTCCCCGGCAGGTCCCTTGCCGGGCTACCCGGCGGGCCCCTTGGCGGCGTCCTCAGCAGCGCCCCTAGTGCTTTCCTCGGCGGCGGTCTTCTCGGCCTGCGCCACGGCGTCCTTGGCGACATCCTCGATGACGGTATCGACGTCCTCTGAGTCCATCAAGGGGAAGTCTGAATGCCAAGAAGGGGATAGGGAGGGGCCAAGATCAAAAATCCGGTAAAAAAGAAGAAAGAAGGAATGCGAGCAGAAACGGAAAGCGAGTGGCTTACCCACGCCAAGCCAAGAAGCAGAAGTCCCCTCTCCGCCAAGGTCCGGCGTCGAAGCAAAGCCACCGGTGCCCGTGTTCTCCTCCTCCTCCGTGTGCATGGGCTCGGTGCTTGGTGCCCTTGCCGGGGACGCCCCACGGGGCGGCGTGGTCGATGGGGGCGGCGCGTTGGGAGAAGCCCTCTGTGGCTCCCCTTGCTACTGCTCCCCTCCTACATCCACAGCATGGTCAATACCAAAGTATCATACCTCACGTCGAAGAAGGACGGGTGACGGACTCACGCTGGGGGCTGGGCCGAGGGCTGCTATCCAGGCTACTCAACACCACTAGTGGCATGCCGAAGGTGCCTTCCGAGGCCTGGCCACTCGTCGATATCCTGGCCCTGTTTGCCCTTTGGGCCAGCGTCTCCACGTCCCTGCGCGATGAAGATGATTCATAATGGGAGGCACCATTTGAGGAAATGGAGAAAGCAAAAAAGAAGAGAAGGGGGAAAAGCAGATCTTACTCTTCCTTCTCCTCCTCCTCCTCTGCTACATTCCTCTTCGTCCCCGGGCTGAGGGATCCAAAGTCAAAAGCGATCCCCGCACCAAAGTTTGCCGGCGAGGGGGGAGGCAGTGGCGTCTGGGCACACTTGGACGACGAAGAAGAGGATGCCTTCTTCTTCACCACCACGGCTTTCATCGTTTTGTTCGTCGACGCAGCCCTCATCTGGCGCGCAGACGTATCCTGAGCTTGCCGGAGGTGGCCCGCCGCAGGACTCGCCGTCTTCCAGTGACTGGAGGGTCGGCGGTTGCAGTCTCCTCCCCCTCATCCTCCTCTAACGACGACTCGTCGACCACATACTCGACGAGGGGAGCCCCGGTGCCGGCGCCGCTGGCCTCCCCAGCGGCCACTACCCACTGGACAAGCTCTTTCTCCTCCGCTTCCACCACGGCCTTGTCCTCCACCCCGCCGGCCTCCTTGGCGAGCTCCACCTTCGCCACCCTGGCGGCGATGTAGTCCAGCTCCGCCTGGGAGGTATCCTGGATGAGCCGCGGCTCGGCAGTGACGTACCCCTCGTGCAAGGTGTCGAAGAATTCCTTCACCTGGAGCCCGTCCGGCTCGACCCAGCTCGGGTCCAGGCCATGCGCATTGAAGTCCAGCATCATGGCGATGATGTCGGACCAGCGAGAATTGTTGCACAGCGGGACCACTCCCGCCGGCAACTTGAAAAGGGACCCTTTGGCAACCTTGCCGGCCTTCGCGGCAGCCCTCGCAGCCTTGCCGGAATGCTCAACCTCACCGTCTCTATTGACCTCAGCTGGAAGATCCGTTGGCAGAGATGGGCGTGCCTTAGCACCATCAGGTTGTGGTCGAGGCCGAGGCGGAGCCTCATGATGTCAGCAGCATTCGTAAAAAGCCAGGCCGGCCTCCCCTTGTTCTGTAGAGGAGCGATTCGCCGGCGGATGAAGTCCGCCCCAATCATCTCAAGGGTGAGCCCGGCCTCGGTGAGCTGAAGGACCTTGGTGGTGGCAATCGTGAGCTTCTCATCGTCGATGTCGCCCCAGTCGCTTCGACGGACCGGCGGCTCCCAGTGAACCTCGCAGAATGCTTGCGGGTCCTCGTCCTCAATCCAACACCACTGGCCCCGCCACTCTTCCCACCTCTCCTTCATGGCGCCCTCCGGGTACGTCCCTTTGGCCTTCGGGATCCAGCCGATGCAACCGGAGATGGCGCCCCCCCCGCTTGGATACGATGGGAGAAGTAGTGGCGGAAGAGCGCCGTGTTGGGGTGCACCCCGGTGAAGCCTTCGCAGAGGTGCGCAAAGAGAGCCATACACGCCACGACATTTAGAGTGAAATCCAGAAGGCGGAAGCCATAGGTGTGCATAATGTCATTGAAGAAATCGGAGAAGGGGGGACAGAGCCTGCAGGAGAAGTAGTCAACAAAGAAGGGGTAACGATTTGGGGCGGCCTCGGCACAGTTGGCGGGGATGACGCGTGTGGCTGGATGCCCCATCGTTTCTCCCCCCATATTCACCCCCTACAGAGATTTGAAGGACTCCCAGAGCTCGAACACGTCGACCGTCAAGGGGAAGTAGGCGAACTGCGCCCGTCGCGCCACTAGCTCACTCTCCGGCTGCTCCGTCGCCCCAGCATCCTTGGCCACTCCCTTGCCTTTGGTGGATCTGGGCACCATGGCGGCTGCATGCAGGAAGAGGGCATAGCATGGCGGAAGCGCAACGATGGTGGATGAAGACGGGGGGCTCGAGAAGGAGGAAGAAAGGGGGCGGCGGTTCCAAGAATGGAAAAGACGCAGGAAGGGGGAAAGTGAGCAGCACGCCCGCGGTTATTCCTTTTTACGGGGAAGGCAAGGGCCGCCTCCTTTCCCATTAACTGTGATACGACGCATGCATGCAGAAACTGCCCCGTGCATGCCCCCCACGTCATGCATGACCTCCCCCATGTCGCGCAGGTCGTGGGGAAGCACAGCAGACGGAAAGTTACCGCGGTAAAAACCACCCCGCCTGCCCACGCACCATTTTGGCCCTGGCCCAACAACGCATTCGCCTATGTGTGGCCCAGGCCCGGGGGCTCCTGTCGGTGTACTAAAGTAGGGGCACTCCTTTGTACCCCATACTTGTGCGCGGGCAGTCAGAGCCAGGGCTGAAGCCACACTTAGCAGGGCAAAAGGGAGGAGTCGAAGCCGCAAAACAATCAGCGCAACGATAAAGACCGAGACCACATAGAGCAGATGGATGAAGTAGGTTTCCCCAGCGAGATCCTTGTCGGGACAGCCTCGGCAGCCCCGGCATGCCCCTTGCCTGGGCAGCTCGCCAACACCAGCGGAGTGAGCCACCCTCGAACCCACGGTCTCCAACACCATCGACCACGTTGGGCCAGGGCTCGGGAGGCACCTCCATGGTGGCATGCAGATCTTTGTTAAGACAAAGAATATTCAAGATCAGATGAGGATTGGAAGGCAACGATCCTCGACAAGATCCTTGCCGAGGAAACCCGCAGGACCCCCGGCAAGATCCTTGCCAGGGACGACAGCGTGCCACGGCAAGACCCTTGCTGGGCCACCCGGCAAGGCCCTTGCCAAGGGCGTCATCGGGGCCAATGTCAGGCCCGCGCCAACCAAGTCTCCACCGTCGTTCACATGCAGCTACCAGCCCAACCAGCTGGGCAGGCACATGCGTGGCAACATGCAGCTTCCAGGCCAACTCAGCACACGCCTGCGTGGCAGCATGCAGATCTTCGTGGAGGCTCCACCACCATGCCGCCTCAGGTGCTTGCCTGCCTACATGGCGCCGCATGCATCACTGGCCAGGGCACGTGTCGAAGCAAGGAGGAGCGGCGACGTACGGGACGGGCCTTGCTCCCATCCCCGATAAAGCAACAGGACACCTAAGTTACACATTAAAGGCGCCTTATCCTGTAATACGAGCGATAAGCTCATAGCACTATAGGCCTTTCCACCTCCTGTGTGCCATTGTGGCAGCCCCTTTCAACTATAAAAGGAGGCCCATGGCGTACTGGAGGGGGATTCGGCTCTTTTGAACCATGCAGCCATGGTAGCTAGTTCAAGAGGTCAAGAACACTCAATACATCCACCAAAGCAGGACTAGGGTTTTACGCATCCTCGCGGCCCAAACTTGGGTAAACGATCCTTGTGCTGATTGCTAATCCTACTCTTCTCACAGCCTTGCGCCCCGACAACCGTAGTAGGGATTCTTGTGATCCCATGGGTGTCGTTTCCCACCGACAAAGAGCTTTCGCAACTGCACGAACAAGTTCGGAAGGTGATCCAGGGTGTCGCCAAGGCCTTGTGGCCATCCGCCTCCCTGCCAGGAAGTATTGAGAGCTTGTACAGCTGCTCAAGGGAGCGTGGCGTCATTTCTGACTATGGAAGATATCTGTGTAACATCCCAAATTTTCAATTTGGAATGTTGTACACTAGAGCATCATTGCATATCATATTTTATTTGCTTTTGGCTTGATCCTAGAAATTCTACGCAACTCAAGGACCCTCGGAGAGAGTTGGGGATTTCATTATTTTCATATTTGAGTTGCTCAAATTTTGAAAGTAGGATCATTTGATTTTATTTATTTTTCTCACAATTATTTCTACTATAAAAATATGAGAGAGGGAATAAAATGACTTTCCCAAAATTGGAGAAATATTGAGGATTTAATAAAAAAATCAAATAATATTTTATTTCGGAGTTTTTGGCTATTTTATTTGAATTTAGGAAAATTGCACTTTTTCAAAACTGCATTTTAGGGCCAAGAAAATGTTCATCTCGTTCTAAATATTTTATTTAGACGGTGAAAATTTGTTTCGGGATTTTTAGATTTTTATTTATTTCTAGGATTTTTCTTAGTTTCGATGGAATTGTTTTTAAAAAACTACCGTGCCCGACTGGGCCGAGGCCCAGCCAAGCCGGCCCGTCTCCCCGCGCCGCCGTCTCCTCCTAGGAGACCGCGACTGCCGCCATCATCGCCGAGTCTGACCGGGACTCTGTCCCCGCGCCGCCTTGCCCTTCCCGCAAGCCACAGCCGCCCCCCTTTAAATACCGACCCAGGGCCCCCCTGGAGCCCCAAAGCCGGAGCCGCCCCGCCGCCTTGCGCCGCCGAGCCGCCGCCGCTGCCAGGAGCCGCCGCCCTGCCACCCCATGCCACCCGCCGCCACCGCCCGGAGCCCCGCCGCCCCGCCGGACCCCGCCCGACCTCGCCGAAGCCCAACCCGAGGTAGCCGCCCGCTACCCCGGTTTTCTAAAGAAAACCGATTCGATTTTTTTAGAAAATCCTAGGTTTTTTTAGATTGGTTTTTTTGGTTTATTTATTTAGCGAGCGTTCGCTCGTTTGTTTGTTTTAAAGACTAGTTCACCGTTTAGTTTTAGTTAACGAACGTTCGTTCATTAATCTGTTCATCAGTTTTTCTTTTTCTCGAATTTTCGGCGATTATTTCTGTTCGTGATTTCTGATTCGATTTTTGTTCTAGTATAACTTTTCGCTCGTTTATTGGAATCAGGCAATTCAAGCACCTAGAGTTTCGTCTCGAAACCCTCTTTCAGTTTAACCAACTCAAACAAGTTTTTCTTCTGTAAAATTTGACTTAGGTCCTGATTAGTAAATGAAGCTTGTTTCTTTCGCCGTCTGTGTTTTGTTGCTTCGTTCGATTTGATTCTTTTTGCAAACCGAAGTTCTTAAGTTGAACTTTTTGGTTAGTTATATTATTTGAGTTTTACCTGTGCATTAGATGAGTGCTTATTGTATGCTTGTTTGTTTGCGTTAGAGTACCCGGAGTGCGCCGCTTGCTACTTCGAATCTCTAGGTTTCACGGATCATTTAGCAAGGCAAGTAACACCTTGATCATACCTCTTTACTACCCAGTTTTATTGCATTAGATCAATCCTCAAACAATTGCATGATTAGGATCTAATTAATATGTGGGTTTTGGGAAGTAGATGAGGTAGTACCTATTACCTATTTATTATCAAACCCTTGGGAGTTACCTCTACATTTGCTTATTATGCCATGCTATGCTTGTAGACATGGATTGGGTGAGTGTATCCATGATCTATGTGAGATTTTTATTTAATAGTTTATTTAAGGTGGAAACTTAAACACACATCTGGGTAGATTGAGGCACCTGGTTATTCCAGCGATTGCCTGTTTTTCTTTATGGACCGCCACCCAGGCTCAAAGGGATCATGAGATTTTTCATGCTAGAAACTTCCGTGTGCAGCCACAAGCTAATATGCGCTCTAGCATAGTTGATTACGTCATGTGAACTCTTACAGTGGTAGACTAGCAGATGTAGGGGATGTAGGTTGGCACTGTCTACCTGATCGTAAGGTGTAAATGCTTCTGAAAGACTATGTCTCGGTCATCCGTTTCTCAAACACCATGTAGTGCGAGAAATCCAATGGAGGAGATCGAGTCTTGTGGGGAAAAGTGTGCAAACCTCTACAGAGTGTATAAACTAATCATGGTTAGCTGTGTCCCCCGGTTATGGATGTTTTGAGTATCTAGTACCTGGATTATCATGTGAATCTCATCATGTTATTTTAATTAATTTTGTTGGGTTTAATGATGATGTTTAAATGGGATTGAGAGGATGTCTATCTTCTCAATGTTAAACAACCACCATGATAGTTAAATAAAATTTATTCCTTCACAGTAGGTAAAAATTGGCTTTATGCAACATTGTAACCATAGAGCTTTCCACCAGCCATATATGCATGTAGTATAGTATATTTCTGTTCATTACTCTCTATGTGTTACATTGCCAGCATATTCCATGTGCTGACCCGTTTTCGGGCTGCAACGTTCATGTTGCAGACTATTCAAACGACGAGTAAGGTGCCTTAGGTCGTGGTTCTATACTCAGCGATGCCTTTGGAGTTGATGGACTCACTTATCTTCGAAGCCTTCCGTTGTTATCGTTATTAGATGGCCTTAATCCATATTTATTGTAATAAGTTCTCTTTTGAGACATTGGATGTAATAAGTGTGTGATTGCTACTCTGTTATAAATCCTTCGAGTATTGTGCGTGTCAGCATTACTAATCCAAGGATGACACTGATGCACAGAGACTTGACCGTCTGATGTCTGGTCGCTACAAGATGCTATCAGAGCACACGCTGACTGTAGGACACGACCACTAAGCTAAAAGCCATAGATCACTACTCACTCTTCTTATTTCTGACTCCTCATCTTTTCTACTCTTGTAGGATGGCGGATGCAAGGATCAAGTTCACGCAACCGGATGAAGATACACCCTTTGGACGCCACTTGAAGGAAGTCACTAGATACCTGAACATCGGAGTACCAAGCTTCACCGGGACCTACATCGCCACTTTACCCGAAGAGGAGTTGGATGATTCAAGTTCAAGTTCCAGGAAGGACGTTCATGCCCATCACTGAGCCCATAGAGTTTTCCTTCGATGCACCAACCTGGAGTCTAGGAAAGAGCATGGCAGCCCACATCACCATCGGACGCATTGGAGAAGTTTACCAGAAGGATCTCAAGGATACTATCTACCATATTTGTGGGCGCCGAGATGATCAATGGGAGATGATCAGTACCAGGAAGGATAGATCAATCGCATCTTTCATCCAGGAGTTAAATCAGCACATTCGACGTCAGGAGAACCAGACGTGCGCAGGCATGATAGATTTGAAGAAGGCCATGACCAAGATCATGGAGTTGGGGGAAGAACTCAAGTCTACACGCGATGGATATGAGGAGGAAATAGCAACACTCGTGGAGAAGAATGATGATCTGAAGAAGAAGCTAAAAGTATTCATGGGATTTCCCGCGACTAGAGGAGAAGATGATTGCACCTGTCCAGAGAAATACATCATCATCAACGACACCGACTCGGACCCAGATGATAGCGATGATGACTATGTTGATGAAGCTGGAGCAGATATCATGGAGTCTTCATCGGAGCAGTTTTTCTGGTCGACCGTCATAACAGTAGTAGTATTTCCCCCATGTATCTAGTATAGCCCGAGCACTTTTATAACGATAGTTAGACCGTTGTATGCCCTTGTTTGAATTGAATGAAGTGATTTTGTTTGCATTTGTCTCATGTGCATATGGGTAGTGTTTTCTCTCTAGACCTCATTCTATACTATTTTCTCATCTTTTCTAAAACCCTCAGATGCCTCCGAGACCTGACAATGGATTTGCTTTCCCACCGGAGCCCACTCAGTTGATCCAGCAGTAGAATGCGTTGATGCAGTTGCTAGTCCAGAATCAGAATCAGGGGAACAACAACAACAACAACCCACCACCACCACCACCTGTGGATCACTTAACCCATTTCCTTAGACTGAATCCGCCGGTGTTCTCCAGTAGCACCGAGCCAATAGTTGCAGATGATTGGGTCCGAAAGACAGGGAGGGAGTTGACCACTTCAGGATGCACATATGCGGAAAAGGTGTGTTTTGCCACACATCAGCTTGAAGGACCCGCATCATCATGGTGGGAACATTTCACAGCCACTTATCCTATCGACACTGTCACATGGGATCAGTTTCAGCAGGCTTTTCGTACTGCCCATGTTTCAGCAGGAGCTATGGCCATGAAGAAGCGTGAGTTTTGCAACTTGCGCCAAGGAGGACGGACAGTTGGCCAGTATGTGGATGACTTTAGTAAGTTAGCACGTTATGCCCCAGATGACGTTGCTATGGATGCATCCAAGCAGGAGAAGTTCCTGGAAGGACTGAATGATGAGCTGAGCATGCAGTTGATGGTAGCAACTTTCAACAATTATCAGGAGTTGGTAGATCGTGCTCTTATGATCGAAGGGAAGCAGCAGCAAATTGAAAACTTCAAGAGGAAGTATGGACAAGGGAAGTACAATTCTGGAGCTTAGCAGAAGCCACGTTTTACCCCGAAATCGGGAGGACATTTTTAGCATACCCATGGAGGAGGGAGTTCGCACAATCATAATGGCCCCCAGAATGGAAATGGCAATGGAAGCTCTGGGAAGAAGCCGAACCCTTCCAATAGGGGACAGGTGAACCACGTTAACGTGGTGGAGGTTGAAGCCCAGCCAAATGCAGTAATAGGTAAGTTTTTGGTTAAGTCATTTACGGCACTCGTTCTTTTTGATATTGGTGCATCACATTCATACATATCAAGGGGATTTGTGGATAAGTATAAACTGCCAACCCAAGCCCTTAGGTCACCCATGTTAGTAACCTCGCCTGGAGCAGAGTATATGGCTAGTTTATGGTGTGATCGGTTACCATTAAGGATTGGTAACTACGTGTTTCCCTCAGACCTAATAGTATTGGAATCGCAAGGATTGGATGTGATATTAGGCATGGATTGGTTATCAAAGTATGGAGGGAACATTGAATGCGCCAGTAAGTCAATTTTGCTTACCACGCCAGAAGGAAGAAGGATCAAGTATGTATCCCGGCATGTGCCAAAGAGGACACAAGTAAATTCCTTATCAAGAGTTGTGTAGGAGGAGGTACCAGTGGTGAAGGATTTTCCTGATGTATTTCCAGAGGAGTTGCCAGGCATGCCACCGGATAGAGACATTGAGTTTTTGATTGAGCTTTTGCTAGGCACAGGGCCAATATCTAAGAGACCATACAAGATGCCCGCAAAAGATTTGGAGGAGATTAAGAAGCAGATTAAGGAGTTATTGGATAAAGGCTATATTCGCCCAAGTTCTTCACCTTGGGGATCACCAGTGCTTCTAGTGGAGAAGAAGGATGGATCATTAAGGATGGTTGTTGATTATCCAGGATTGAATGAAGTGACCATCAAGAACAAGTACCCACTACCGATGATCAATGATCTGTTTGACTGATTGCAAGGAGCTAAGGTATTTTCCAAGATCGATTTACGATCAGGATACCATTAGTTGAAGATTCGAGAGAAGGATATACCCAAGATGGCCTTTACCACCAGGTACGGGCTGTTCGAGTATACCGTTATGTCATTTGGTCTGACTAACGCACCTGCATATTTCATGAATATGATGAATAAGGTGTTTATGGAGTTTCTTGATAAGTTCATCGTAGTGTTCATTGACGATATTTTGGTCTACTCAAAGAATGAAGAAGAACATAAGGAGCATTGGCGTTTGGTACTAGAGAAGCTAAGAGAACATCAGTTATATGCCAAGTTCAGCAAGTTGAAGGAAGTTGGATTCCTCGGATACGTTATATCCGGAGAAGGAACAGTAGTAGATCCCACCAAAGTTGTCACTGTGACAAATTGGGTAGCACCAACGACAGTTGGAGAGATCCGGAGTTTTCTTGGACTTGCAGGATACTACCGGAGATTCATTGAGAATTTCTCGAAGATTGCAAAGCCCATGACGGAGTTACTGAAGAAGGATACCAAGTTCAAATGGACTGAGGAATGTGAGGCCAGTTTCCAGGAGTTGAAGAAACATTTGGTTACATCACCAGTGTTGACCCTGCCAGATCAGCGCAAGGATTATGAGGTGTATTGCGACGCTTCACGTCAAGGACTTGGAGCAGTGCTTATGCAGGAGGGAAGAGTTGTTTCGTATGCTTCACGACAGCTTAAAGCCCATGAGTTGAATTATGCTACACATGATTTGGAGTTAGCAGCTGTAGTGCATTCATTGAAGACATGGAGACATTTCCTCATGGGAAATAATTGTGAGGTGTACACAGATCACAAGAGTTTGAAGTATATTTTCACACAGATGGAGCTGAATCTGAAGCAAAGGAGATGGTTGGAGCTCATCAAGGATTATGATATGATATTACATTATCACCTCGGAAAGGCTAACGTAGTAGCCGACGTGTTGAGCCGCAAGAGCCATGTCAACACACTCTTGACCGGAGAGTTACCAAGGGAGTTAGCCGAGGATCTTCGTGAGCTATGTTTGGAGATAGTTCTGAGAGGCTATGTAGCAACATTGGAGATTCAGTCTACTTTGATGGACAAGATCAGAGAAGCCCAGAAGACTGACAAGGAGATTGCCTCTATAAAGGAGAAGATGAGCAAAGCAAAAGCTAAAGGATTTTATGAGGATGAGCACGATACCTTATGGTTTGAGGACCATGTTTATGTTCCTAATGACCCGGAGATCAGGAGGTTGATTCTGCAAGAGGCCCACGATTTGCCATATTCGATTCACCCAAGTAATACCAAGATGTATTTGGATTTGAAGGATACTTTATGGTGGACCAGAATGAAGAAGGATATTGTAGAGTATGTAGCAGTTTGTGATGTATGTCAGAGAGTGAAGGCAGAGCATCAGAAGCCAGCAGGATTGTTACAGCCATTGCCGATATCCGATTGGAAATGGGATAAGCTAGGCATGGATTTTATCATAGGATTGCCCAGGACTCGTTCAGGCTATGACTCGATTTGGGTTGTAGTTGATCGTTTGACGAAGGTAGCTCATTTCATCCCCGTGAAGACCACTTACACCAGTGCTAAGTTGGCTAAGATATATATGACTAGGATCGTATGTCTGCATGGAGTTCCGAGGAGCATTGTATCCGATAGAGGAACCCAGTTTATCTCAAAGTTCTGGAATCAGTTGCACGAAACTTTGGGTACCAGGCTAGAGTTCAGTACAGCCTTTCATCCATAGACAGATGGACAGACCGAGAGAGTCAATCAGATTTTGGAGGATATGCTGAGATCTTGTGCGCTAGATTATGGATCTAGTTGGGACGACAATTTGCCATATGCAGAGTTCTCTTACAACAACAGTTATCAATCCAGTTTGAAGATGGCCCCTTTCGAAGCCTTGTACGGAAGGAGGTGCAGGACCCCATTGTCATGGGATGAAGTTGGAGATCGCCAATTGTTTGGACCAGATTTGATTAAGGAGTCTGAACAGAAGGTGAAGTTGGTTCGTGACAGGCTCAAGGTAGCCCAGTCCAGGTAGAAAAGCTATGCAGATTCTAAACGCAAGGAGACAGTTTACGAAGTCAGAGACCGAGTTTATCTTCGAGTATCTCCACTTCGAGGAGTTAAGCTCTTTGGAGTTAAGGGAAAGTTAGCGCCATGTTAAAGTTTTGGAGCGTATGGGAGAAGTTGCCTACAAGTTGGAATTGCGTGAAGGATTGCGAGGGGTTCATGATGTGTTCCATGTTTCCCAGTTGAAGAAGTGCCACGCAGAGATGGCTGATATACCACTGAGAGATATAGTGCCACTGGAAGCAATTCAGTTGGATATTGATTTGACCTATGAGGAGAAACCAGTCAAAATTCTTGAATATGCCAGCTGAGTCACCCGCAGCAAGGTTATCAAGTTTTGCAAAGTTCAGTGGAGCCACCACACCGAAGATGAAGCCACCTAGGAGCGAGATGAAGATCTGCTGAAGGACCACCCTCACCTATTTTCTAGCCAACCCGAATCTCAAGGGCGAGATTCATCTTAAGTGGGGTAGGTTTGTAACATCCCAAATTTTCAATTTGGAATGTTATACACTAGATCATCATTTCATATCATATTTTATTTGCTTTTGGCTTGATCCTAGAAATTCTACGCAACTCAAGGACCCTCGGAGAAAGTTGGGGATTTCGTTATTTTCATATTTGAGTTTCTCAAATTTTGAAAGTAGGATCATTTGATTTTATTTATTTTTTCTTCAATTATTTCTACTATAAAAATATGAGAGAGGGAATAAAATGACTTTCCCAAAAATAAAGAAATATTTAGGATTTAATAAAAAATCAAATAATATTTTATTTCGGAGTTTTTGGCTATTTTATTTGAATTTAGGAAAATTGCACATTTTTTAAAACAACATTTTAGGGCGTATAAAATGTTCATCTCGTTCTAAATATTTTATTTAGACGGTGAAAATTTGTTTTGGCATTTTTAGTTTTTTATTTATTTTTCTAGGATTTTTCTTAATTTCGGCGGAATTGTTTTAAAAAAAACTACCGCGCTTGACTGGGCCGAGGCCCAGCCGAGCCGGCCCGCCCGGAGACAGCGACTGTCGCCGCCGTCGCCGAGTCCGATCGGGACTCTGTCCCCGCGCCGCCTTGCCCCTCCTGCAAGCCACCGCCGCCCCCCCTTTAAATACCGACCCGGGGCCCCCTGGAGCCCCAAAGCTGGAGCCGCCCCACCGCCGCAAGCCGCCCGCCCCACCGCCTTCCGCCGCTAGGGGCCGCCGCCCCGCCATCCCACGCCATCCGCCGCTGCCGCCTGGAGCCCCGCCGCCCTACCGGACCCCACCGGACCTCGCGGGAGCATGAGCTGAGGTAGCCGCCCGCCGCCCCGGTTTTCTAAAGAAAACCGATTCTGATTTTTTTAGAAAACCCTAGGTTTTATTTTTTTTAGATCGGTTTTTTTTCCGGTGTATTTATTTAGTGAGCATTCACTCGTTCGTTCATTTTAACGGACGAGTTCACCATTTAGTTTCAGTTAACGAATGTTCGTTCGTTAATTTGTTCGTCAGTTTTCCTTTTTCTCGGATTTTTTGCGATTATTTCTGATCGCAATTTCTGATCCGATTTTCGTTCTAGTATAACTTTTCGCTCGTTTATTGGAATCAGGCTATTCAAGCGCCCAGAGTTTCGTCTCGAAACCCTCTTTCCGTTTAACCAACTCAAACAAGTTTTGCTTCTGCAAAATTTGACTTAGGTCCAGATTAGTAAATGAAGCTTGTTTCTTTCGCCGTCTGTGTTTCGTTGCTTTGTTCGATTTGATTCTTTTTGCAAGCCGGAGTTCTTAAGTTCAAATTTCTGGTTAGTTATCTTATTTGAGTTTTACCTGTGCATTAGATGAGTGCTTATTGTATGCTTGTTTGTTTGTGATAGAGTACCCGGAGTGCACCGCTTGCTACTTCGAATCTCTAGGATTCACGGATCATTCAGCAAGGCAGGTAACACCTTGGTCATACCTCTTTACTACCCAGTTTTATTGCATTAGATAAATCCTCAAACAATTACATGATTAGGATCTGATTAATATGTGGGTTCTGGGAAGTAGATGAGGTAGTACCTATTACCTGTTTATTATCAAACCCTTGGGAGTTACCTCTACGTTTGCTTATTATGCCATGCTATGCTAGTAGACGTGGAGTGGGTGAGTGTATCCATGACAGATGTGAGATTTTTATTTAATGGTTTATTTAAGGTGGCAACTTAAACACACATCTGGGTGGATTGAGGCACCTGGGTATTCTAGCGATTGCCTGTTTTTCTTTATGGACCGCCACCCAGGCTCAAAGGGATCATGAGATTTTTCATGCTAGAAACTTCCGTGTGCAGCCACAAGCTACTATGGGCTCTAGCATAGTTGATTAAGTTGTGTGAACTCTTACAGTGGTAGACTAGCACATGTAGGGGATGTAGGTTGGTACTGTCTACCTGATCGTAAGGTGCAAACGCTTCTGAAAGAATATGTCTCGGTCATCCGTTTCTCAAACACCATGTAGTGCGAGAAATCCAACGGAGGAGATCGAGTCTTGTGGGGAAAAGTGCGCAAACCTCTACAGAGTGTATAAACTAATCATGGTTAGCCGTGTCCCCGGTTATGGACGTTTTGAGTATCTAGTACTTGGATTATCATGTGAATCTCATCATGTTACTTTAATTAATTTTGTTGGGTTTAATGATGATGTTTAAATGGGATTGAGAGGATGTCTATCTTCTCAATGTTTAACAACCACCATGATAGTTAAATAAAATTTATTCCTTTGCAGTAGGGAAAAATTGGCTTTATGCAAAACTGTAACCATAGAGCTTTCCACCAGCCATATATGCATGTAGTATAGCATATTTCTGTTCATTACTCTCTACGTGTTACATTGCCAGCATATTCCATGTGCTGACCCGTTTTTGTGTTGCAACGTTCATGTTGCAGACTTTTCAGACGACGAGTAAGGTGCCTTAGGTCGTGGTTCTATAGTCAGTGATGCCGTTGGAGTTGATGGACTCACTTATATTTATTGTAGTAAGTTCTCTTTTGAGACATTCGATGTAATAAGTGTTTGATTGCTACTCTGTTATAAATCCTTCGAGTACTGTGTGTGTCAGCATTACTGATCCAGGGATGACATATATGCACAAAGACTTGACCGTCTGAGGTCTGGTCGCTACAATCTGCCTGTCGACAAGGTGCGAGGGAAGCTTGGGCCATGGTAAAAACACGGTATACCAAGCTCGATCCGAATCACATGGCCCGGGTCGGACCTATAGGTTCAGACGGGAATGAGATTCCCGTTAGTCTGGTATATGACCAGGTAGGATTAGCCGAAAAGTATTCCCAACAGGATTGTAGGCTAGACAGCCTATTGGATGTCATACAAGAAGAAGTATGTGAGTCTAAGTGACTATGTACTTCAATTGACATATTTGTCCCTAGCCGGATTGTAAATCATTTGTCATGGCGGACTTTTCGCTTCAGCCTCCGGACCCGATAGTCCGGAGTGCTTCCGAATACCCGCTCAGTTATATTAAACCGGGGTATGCATGGAAACCAGGCGTAGGAGTCATAATTGCTTGAACAAAAAAGTACCCAACTAGCTATGTTATATTACATGGATAGTAAGAAACATCTTCCAGAGACAATAGTTCTGTTAAGGGTTCCTTTCCCTGGGTACGCATGCATTAATGTGCATGTCCAAACTGCGAGCAAAAAGCAATATATGCAACATCTGGGGGTTTGTATTGTAATAGGTAAGAAACACATCTTTAGTTCACCGACCGAATATTCCCTTAAGAACGCTAGGCTTTTAGCTTCACCCAGTATGAGGTACACGTCCGGAGTACCCGGCAGTAACAATCGTAGAGGTGCTCCCCTTATGCCCTAGCCGAACTAATGAGAACATAGGGCATAAACACAAGAGCCAGGCAACCCAGCTTGGCCAAAACTTAAGTCATATCGATGCATATAATGGTGAAGAAAAGGTACATATGGGAAAGGGACACATATGTAGTGGGCGTAATGCCCGGAAGATAATTATATTAAGCTTCTGTATAGGAAGCCCCCAGGTATAATGAGCGCACATACTTGAGGATTAGTGTGTCACGAGTGTGTAGTCGAGTCACACTTAAAGCCTTAGAGCCATAAAAAGAAAGAGAGAGGATATAACTGAAAGTAAAAAAAAGGCGGAGGGAAGGAGACAAACAAAGAGTTCGACACTAGGTGTAGAATCTTCGGAGTCTGGCCGCATTCCATGGGTTCGGCTTGAGTCGATTATCTGATGCATCACGCAGGCGGTACGCCCCTCCGGTGAGAACTTTATCAATGATGAAGGGACCTTCCCACTTGGGCTTCAGCTTGTCCTTTTTCTTCTCCGGTTATAAGTTTTGGCCCGTACTTATCTACTTTGATACATTCGAGCATGTTGCTGATAAAATGCGGAACAGGCTTTTGCGACGTCGCGCTCCTCCTCTAGGCCATCTAAACTGTCCTGCCGATCAAGCTCGGCTTCTCTCTCTTCATACATGCGCACTCGTGGTGAGTCATGAAGAATATCGCAGGGCAATACCACCTCTGCATCGTACACCATGAAGAAGGGTGTTTATCCGGTGGTGCGATTTGGCGTGGTCCGCAGCCCCCATAGTACGGAGTCAAGCTCCTCGACCCAGTGCGTGTCTGATTCCTTCAGAGATTGCACTAGTCTGGGTTTGATTCCGCTCACCGTTTGCTCGTTCGACTTGCCCATTTGTTTGAGGGTGATATACAGAGGCGTAATTGAGCTTAATGCCCATATTGCCGCACCAAGTTTTCACCTCATCGGCTGTGAAATTGGAGCCATTATCGGTGATGATGCTGTGGGGGACACCATAGCGGTGCACGACCCCTGATATGAAGTCTATCACTAGTCCGGATTCGGACGTTTTAACTGGTTTGGCCTTTATACATTTGGTGAATTTATCCACCATGACCAACAGGTATTTTTTCTTATGGCTTCCTCCTTTAAGGGGTCCGACCATATCGAGCCCCCAGACCGCAAAGGGCTAAGTTATGGGGATTGTTTGGAGAGCAGTGGGCGGCATGTGGCTTTGGTTGGCGAAGAGCTAGCAACCGATGCAATGCTGGACGAGGTCCTGTGTATCTGCTCAGGCCGTCGGCCGATAGAAACCTGTAAGAAAGGCTTGCTTACAAGGTCCCGAGCTACGGCGTGGTGGCCGCCGAGTCCAACATGAATTTGAGCCAAGAGCTGCCTCCCTTCCTCTTCGGAGATACATCTTTGAAGTACTCCGGTAGCGCTTTTCATATAAAGCTCTCCCTCGTGGACCTTCTAGGCTTTAGAGCACTGCACAATGCAGCGTGCCACATTTTGATCCTCAGGGAGTTTTTGCCTATTTAGGTAGGCTAAGAAGGGTTCGGTCCATGGGGCGATGATAGCCATGATCAGATGGGCCGAAGGTGTTATTTCGGTGGCAGAGCCTCCAATTATGTCAGTGTGTTCGGAGTCTCGGGTTGTGGTCAGATCCGGACTAGTATTGTCGGTCTCCCCTTGCCACACCATGGATGGCTTGAACAGCCATTCCAAGAAGATGTTAGGTGGGACGGGGTCATGCTTAGCACCGATGCGGGCAAGGATATCCGCTGCTTGGTTGTTTTCTCGAACCACATGATGAAATTCAAGCCCCTCGGATCGAGCTGACATTTGGAGGATGGCATTATGATAAGCCGCCATTTTCGGATCCTTGGCGTTGAAGTCTCCATTTATTTGAGATATTGCGAGGTTCGAATCCCCACACATTTCTAGGCGTTGGATGCCCATGGACACAACCATCCGAAGACTATGCAACAGAGCCTTGTATTCGGCTGCATTGTTGGAGTGTGTGTATAGTATTTGGAGTATGTATTGGACTGTATCTCCGGTGGGGGATGTCAAGACAACACCCGCTCCTAGACCAGCCAGCATTTTAGAGCCGTCAAAGTGCATGATCCAATTGGCACATAGGTGCCAGGATTTATCCTTCTTTGGTACCATCACCAGGTTTGCTAGCCAGTGCGAGTGTTTTATTTCTCTGACAAATCTGGCCTCGAGTAACTTGGCTAGCTCCTCTCCCATAGCTTGTCGTTAAGGCTCTAAAAAGCGCCGTAGTGTCTACTTGACCGGATTTTATCCTTTCAATATGTTGAGACTATGCTCGGCCAGCCTGCGTGGGATCCCTGGTATATCTAAAGGGTGCAAGGCGAAGATGTCCCAATTCTCGCGTAAGAATGCCCGTAGTGCGGCATCGATTGTGGGGTTCCGCTGTGCCCTGATGGATGCTGTTTTTGTAGTGGACTTGGAATTTGACTATTTCGTCCACTTGTTTGAAAGAGGTGGACTTGGATTTCTTATCGAGTATCACGTCGTCCCTATCCATTGTGGAGCATAAGGCAGTTAATTCTTCGGCCGCGAGGGCTTCGCATAATGCCTCAAGGTCCAAGGCGGTAGTTTTATTTTCGGCGCGGAGTGCTATGTCCGGATCACTGGCTAGAGTGATGATTCCGTTGGGCCCGGGCATCTTGAGTTTCACGTACCCATAATGGGGTATATCTTGGAAGCTCGCAAATGCGTCCCGCCCTAAAAGGGCGTGGTATCCACTGCTGAATGGGGCAACTTGGAATGTTATCTCTTCGGACCTGTAATTTTCCGGCGTGCCGAATACCACATCGATTGTGAATTTGCCCGCACATCGTGCCTCCCGACTAGGGATAATTCCTTGGAAGGTCATGCTGCTTTGCTCAATGCGGCTCTTGTCTATTTCCATTTTGTTGAGAGTTTTCCTCCACAACTAGGGAAAAGGCTAGCAGCAGCGTGGGTTTTAGATGTATCAGTAGCGCGGGTACCCGCGCTACTAATAAGGCGCTACAGCTAACTCATAGAAGTAGCGCGTGCGTGCCCGCGCTACTGCTACACAAGTGTAGCAGCAGCGTGGTTAGAGGAAGCTCGCTACCGCTAGTAGCGCTAGCGCTCTTTGGCTGGACGCGCTACTGCTATTGAGGCACTGCTGCTAACTTTTATACACTCGCTACTTCTAATTTAAGTAGTTTTTTTTTTGCTATATTTGTTTTGTATTTGAACTGGCTTTGTAGAAGAATCTTTAGCACATAGAAATGTCTCATGATACACATACAAATGCCTGCGAGACCACAAATGTAATCATAGCATGTACATACAAATAGTCTCATCATAATCATCATCCAACACAAAGTGATATCTTGTCATCATCTCGAAAATAGCAATACATGCAAGTCTCGAATACTTGCAACTACAACAACGTCATCCATCTAAACAAAGGTATACGCAAGAAGTGCTATCACTATGAGTGAGAGCGGAACTATGCAGTACATGAGGTGGCGGTTACGAGTCCTCTCTCGCGCTAGCGTGAACCTCAAGTAACTAGCTTCTCCTTCTTGTCTGCTTTTGAAGCCTTTATGGCTGGTGCCCGTGAACCAATTCACTTGCGCCTGACACTCATGCCACTCGTTGTACACCCCCGGAACCTTCCCTTTGTACACGACATAGCATTTCCATCTCGCCATCAAGAAACTAGGTACCTGTTAGAGATGCATGTTCATGAAGAGGATGTACAATCATATATATGAAACAAAATATACTAGAGCAACACCAAAAAAGAAAGGTTAGCAACTACATGCAACATATACAGTACGTAAATTAATGAACTAGAGGTACGCAGGTCATCGTATGCAAACTAACAAAGTAGCGTTACGCAAGTTCGGCAGGGACCGTGGACATCACAAAGTTTCATCGCTACAAAAAGTATACAAGTTCAACCGACACATATCATCATCATCGGCATCATAAATCACTAGAAGTTCCATCCTTCCATATCATCGAGGACGAACCCTAGCTTCTTGAATGGCGTGAGGTCTAGATGTTGCATGCCTATGCGAGTTCGGACGTCAGTTCGCGATATAGGGCCGTGGTGGAACATCCCCTTCTCATCGGCGACTTCTTTCATGATGATCGTCGCAATGTCGCTTTGGATGCGAAAGAAGTCATCTCTAAGTTTATAATTTGCTTCTCCATGAGATTCTAGCCACTTGTGGATATGATCATCATTTCTGCTGTTAATGCAAAGCTTTTGGTGATCCGTGTTGAACTGAATCATGAGATGGACGATGTAGAATCCATCCTTCTTGCTTGGTTTTGGGACATGGATGCAGGAGAAGTTAGTTTTATGCGTGAAACCCATCTTCTTGTTCCTTTGTTTCTTGATATGCATGTGGCCACCTCTGAAGCTAAAGCCTTGGAGAGCATCATCTAGAATATTCATTATGTGGGTGTAGTCCTTTTTCTCGTAGTCTCTGGAAGGGTCAAAATACATGGCGTGGGAAACTTGCGGGTAAAGAACAATAAGGACGGCGCGCCCGTTGCTGCGGGGAAAAGAAACCTCAAATTATTCCTCATATGAGAGAGAAGGAATGATTGAAATGTACGAAAGGGTTGTCCGGAACTGACTTACTTTGGATGATAAGGCACGAGGACAATTTCCCGATCCTTATTCTGTACCATGAAGTTTTGGAGGTACTCCCTAGCAGTTTCACGCTCCAAGTCGCCGAGACTCAAGAAAGACTCGTGCATGTAGTACGGATCCGCCACACAGACTTGTGAGACTTCTTCACTCTTCATGACGGAGCTCATATGTAGCGCAAAAAGGCGGACGATAGTAAAATCAAGCCGCCTTGTTAGAAACATCTCAAAGATATGGTCAAACTGCAGGAAGAATACCTCCGCGGGCCGTGTGTCGACGTAGCACTTCCCCTCAGGCACACAAGCCGCGTATGTCAGATATCCTGGATCCTTTGAGGTTAGTAGGCTTTTCTCAGTCGACAGCACATGGTCGTGCAGTCTCCTGAGATCCCCTGATAGTGCCTCCTGCGGTTTCGGCGGTAGCATCGGCTCGTCCGTGAGATGGAACATGACCGCACCTTTCACGGGTACACGCTCTTCAGAATGCATCATCTGGATGCTGTGTGCTCTGGCTTGTTTGGAGGCAGTTACCTTCCCCGATCTCTTCCTCTCTTTTTTCTTGGGCACACCTTCCAGACCCTTCCTTAACCCCTGCCCAAGTGTTCCCGGGCTAAGTACTGTACGACCCTCGCGCCCGGCTAGTTGAGCCTGTGTTGAGGCGGCATCTTCAGGCGTGTCCTGTGAGGATTTCATGAAGAGAGACTTTTGCAATCCATGGTACGACCCTGCCCGGGCATATCATCCATATCCTCATTAGCAAGCTGATAGCCCGATTCATCATATGGTTGACTCATCATATCTATGTCACAGTCATACGCGTTTGTATTGAGGTAATCCATAGGTTTGGCCTCCGTCTCATCATCCATTCTCTGTTCTACAGGAGAAATTACATCAGCCAGTACTATTGCACCCCCTTCATCATGTCGTCCGCCGCTCTCACCCGGCACTACAGGAGCTGGTTGGTGTTCTCCGCACATGCTTGTTGATGTGCGGTAGTTATTGGTGTGCTCTCGGCCGGCTCCAGACGAATAAGATTCTTCGGCCATAGCAGCACCCAACCCTTGCAGCTTCCAATCCGCGGCGGGGTCTCGTCGTCCGCTCCCACATGTTGTACTGGAGGAGGCAAATCCTCGTGCCCCGATTTCACACTGGTCAAGCTAACCCTGAAGTGCCCAGCGGGGATCGGCTGGTTGTGGAACGTGCGTTGAGAGGGGTCCATTATCATCCCCTTTCCCACATCCACCTTCTGGCCTTTGATCAAGTAGAGTATGGTGCACTGGGTTTCTTTCGCCTGCAAACACATATGTCTGTGGCGTAAAACAACCGAAAGGCAACAAAAATGGAATATTATCTATATATATATGTTGGTGCGACATGTAATTACCGTGACGGCGTCGAGCTCAGCCAAAGACGAAGGCCCACCTAGCGCGCCTGAGACTGAGGACGGGCTGCTATGAGTGGGAGCGGCTGCGAGAGGAGGCCCGGTTGCTTGAGCAAGTGATGGTGCGATGGTGTTGTTGTTCATGGAGTTGCTCGCGACGAAACTGGGCATCGGGAAATCATGTACCGTCTTGTCTGGATTTTCCTTCGCCCAGTTGATGATAACTGGAACCAAGTTAGTAGCAAAATCATTTCTGCAGGCAGTTACAGCTGCATTGACTGCCTGCTCTAGCAACTCATATTTGTCCTCGGCTGTTTTTTCGCATCCTCAGCTGCTTTTTTCTCGATCGCAAGCTTCACCTTTGCCTCGATGTCCGCCTGACTAAACTTCTTTTTCTGCTTCTTGGCCTCCGGGCCGTCGTTGTAAAACACCTTCCACGTGGCGCCGTCTCCAGCGCCGTGCACACGACCATATTGCGGCCGCTGGTCCAACGGGAGTCCCTTAAGTTCGTTCAAGGCCCGGTTGAGAGTGGTGTCCCACTTGGGCCTCATCAGAGAAGTAGGGCTTTCGGCTGCAAGACGGTGTTGCTTCTCCAGTAGTCTTATCAATTTCCTCGTGATCTTGTCCGTGTAAAAAACCTTTTTCTCCTTGTCCCACTTGTAGCGGGCCCTAATGAAGTCATGTTCCAAGGGGTTGGTGAACTTCGCGAAGGGGTCTGGGAGACCCGCGGCTTCACGTTCTGCGTCGTCCTTATCCCATATGGGCCTTTTACCGAGGTAGCCACGGCTTCCTAGGCGATGCTTCCCCGTGTTCCGGAGCTGAAGGCTTTTGAATTTCGCAGCCTTAGCCTTGGCTGCCTCGGTAGCGCAAGTGTCCTTGAACTTTTCGAACTCCTCTTCCGTAAGTGTCGGATTTTCCTCCAGAATCTTGGACAGGGGTTCATCAGCCTCAATAGCTCGTTTCACCCTCCCTTTCCAGGAGGCCAAATCATTGCTGAACATGCCCATGGCATGATTGTTAATCTTTTTCATCTTCAGATCATCCCACGGTTGTTCTATGTTATCATCTCGATCGGGGAACTTGAATCTCTTGTGCAACTTCGTTAGGAGCAACTGCGTCAAATGTTCTTTACTCCTTAAGTCATCGTCGTTGATGCTCGCGTGTTCCCGTAGGATGCATCCTACTTGGTTCCATTAGCACTTGCGAGGTTCTTCCGGCTCTAACGGCTCAAACTTGCCAGGTGCCATCTTTGTGATCACAAGTTGTCCAATCCCTAGTTTGTTAGGTTTTCGTATCCTCTGCTTCTTATGCTTCCTCTTTTCGGTAGCAGCATCGGGGCCGGTACCTTCCCCGCCGGTACCTTCCCCACCGGTCTCGGTGCCGCCATCGGTGCCGGCGCTGCCGGTGTGATGTCGGCGTCAGTCCCATCATCGAGGCGGACCTGCAAACCTTGCTTAGCAGTCAAATAGTCGAGGTACACATGTTCACCCTCATAATCCATCTCGTCTGCATCTTGGTCAGAAGGCCCAATTTCTTCGTTGTTCGACATGTTTCCTATGATTAAGTGGCCTCATTTATTTCTAAAAGTATGAATAAATGAGAAATGACATAAAAAGAAATCTATGTGCCACCACTCGATATGCCAACTATGTAGCACAAATCATGCCTTTATTCACGGGAAATTTCGGCATGACCTTTGCTAAAAAATGGACATATCGAGCGCCTGAAATTCACCGAAATGGAAATGAATCAACATTCCGTCGTAACATAGGCCACTCGGATCATTTTCCAAACATGACATGTCCAAAACATGACATATGCACATATCACATGTCCAGTTCAAATTTGCATATAAATTCAGCTAATTTTGAAACCTAGCTAAATTCATTACTAAATAGATAACCTAATTAATTAACATGAAGAACCCTAGCAGAGAGGGGGGGGGGTTTACAGAGATTGCAGGGGCGAGGAGGCAGGCCTGACGACGGCCGGCAGGGGAGAGGAGGGAGGCGAGGGCCGACAGGTCGGGGGCGAGCGCGCCGGGGTCGGGGGCGAGCGCCGGCGCCGGAGTCGGGGCAAGCGGCTGGGTCGGGGGCGAGCGGCGTGGTCGGGGGCTAGCGCCGGGACGGGGGCGAGCACCGGGGCTAGCGCCGGCGCCGGCGGAGTCGGGGGCGAGCGTCGGGGCCGGGTCGGGCGCGGCGGTGCGACGGGGGAGAGAGAGTGGGGATTTGGGGGGAAATGGCGGGATGAAGCAGGGCGAGTGAGAATTTTGGGTTAAGTGGACGTAGTAGTAGCGCGTTATGTCAAAACGCGCTGCTACTAAATTCTGTAGCTGCAGCGGTTTAGGAGAAACGCGCTACTACTAAATTCTGTAGCTGCAGCGGTTTAGGAGAAACATGCTGCTACTACCGTCGCTACTGCCAGTTTTCCTTTTTCTTTTCCTTTATTTTATCCCACTTTTATTTCCCGAGGGCAGTGAACGAAGGGAGGGCGATATATATTGCATCATTTGATGGTTAAATATGTATGCAAAATAGGAACATATATATTACACATCATTGGACCCATGCATAATAATGGCTAAGTGTGTATACAAAATAGGAACATATATATATTACACATCATTGGACCCATAATATACGTTTCCTCAGTGCTGACATTTTCGTTTTTGAGTCAGCTTCTTTCCCTTCTTGTTCATCGAAGAATAATTGAGCCCCTCATTGTGACTTTGCCTTTTCCATGGAGTACGATTTTTCTTAGGTAATGTAGTATTGATTCTTCTTTTGACGTATACTTCATCATCATCGTCATCTTCTCTCATTGGGTTGCCGTACTTCCTCGTTGGCGACTCCATCCATTCCAATGATGTTCCTTTTGCCTCTCCTCATGACAAAACGGCTGGGATTGCGCGGGTCAGTTATGAAGAAGCATTGTGTCACGTGCTTAGCGTGTACCCATGGCTCGTTTTTTGCGATAGCGTTCACGGTAGCGCTCTTGGCCTCGGGTATAGTCATGGTAGTGAACATCCGGCTTTCTCTTTCGACATTCTTAGCCCATCTGACACGGAACATCGTCGTGTTGTGCAGTCCAGAGTAGTCAAGCTCCCAGATCTCCTCGACCCTTCCATAAAATCATTCAGTTGTGCCGTTGTCACTGCCGGTCATGCATTCCATCGTCACCCCTGAGTTCTGATCATCACTGTCCATATCTTTTTCCTCCGTGTAGAACGTGTATCCGTTGATATCATATGCCTGATAGGTTACGAGGTTGGGCGAGGGGCCTTGTGCTAAGGCGTATATGAGCAATCCGTCCTTAGAGCCCTCCTCCGGGGGATTAGCAATAATATGCTCTTTAAACCAATGCAGGAAAGTGGAGTTGTGCTCTCTAGTAACTTCGGCGTCCGTCCTGCATACCCCCGGGTCACGATACTTCTTTGCGATAATTTCTTTGTGCAGTGCCACAAAAGGATCTACCTCGTCTAGGTGTTGTAGCACTACCAAGTTTGCTCTGTCAAAGTCGTTGCGTCGATCTGAGTATGCCACGTGTAGTTCCCTGCGACCGTTGCAGTGACCATCTCCTTCGAGCCTCCCATCGTGCTTGTTAATGGGCAAACCAACACTAACACCAGGCGGCTGGTCTGTGCCATATAGAAAATTCTCACAGAAAGAGATGCACTCTTGTGCCAAATAGCCCTGGACGATGCTTCCATCCGGACGGGACATGTTACAAACGAATCCTTTGATGATCCCATTCATCCTCTAAAACGGCATCATGTTGTGCAGGAATGACGGTCACAGGTCTATTATGTCATCCACAATATGGACACACAGATGCACCATCACATCGAAGAACGCGGGCGGGAAGTACATCTCAAGCTCATTCAGTATCACAACGATCTCTTCCTGTAGCCTTTGGAGCTGCTTCACACTGATCGACTTTCGAGAGATGACGTCGAAAAAGTTGCAGAGACCAATAAGCGTGTCATAGACGTGCTTGTCCATTATCCCTCTAAGGGCAACAGGTAGTATCTGCGTCATCATCACATGACAGTCATGAGACTTCATCCCGCTGAACCTTTTCTTGTCCGTGTCTAGATATCTGCTTATCTTGCCACAGTAACCGGAACTAACTTTCACTCCGGTAAGGCACTTAAAGAATTGACTGATCTCACCCTGACTTAAGGTGAAGCAAGAAGGGGGGCAATAATCCTTTTTCTTTATTTTCTTGCCCTTCTTCTCCCGTGCCTCTGTCTCCTTCTCTGTCTCGTCTGACATTTTACGGGGCGGCATGTGCAGATCTTCCCTGATTTTCAAATCTTGCAAGTCTTTTCTTGCCTTTGGCCCATCCTTGGTCTTATCCGGCATGTTCATTAGTGTTGCGAGCAAGCTCTCAAGGACATTCTTACAGATATGCATTTGATCAAGGCAATGAGGTGTATCGAGTTTGTGCCAGTACTCCAAGTCCCAGAACACAGACCTCGTCTTCCATACCTTCAGCAGCGGCTCCGGCGCCTTTCTCATCGTCTTTACCGGCGCGGGGCACTCCTTCCAGTTTTTCAACAGCTCATCGATTTCGGCACCACTCCGCTTACGTGGAGGTCCTCGATGCTCAGCGTGACCATTGAATAGATCTCCACGGTTTCTCCACGGGTTGTCCTGTTCAAGCCATCTTAGATGCCCCATGTACACGATTTTCCCAGACCCGCCATCTTTCCTTGACGTTAGCTGTTGAGACGTTGTATCATCCATGCATCGCGTGCATCCGCAATATCCGTGGCACACCTGGCCTGCCACATATCCGTAACCGAGATAGTCATGCACTGTCGTGATCAGCGCGGCTCTCATGTTGAAATACTCACCTTTGCTAGCGTCCCATGTCTTGGCCGGTGTTTTCCATAACGTGTCTAACTCCTCTTGAAGTAGCCCCAGATAAAAATTAATATTATTTCCTGGTTGTTTCGGCCCTTGAATAAGCATGCTCATGTGAATGTACTTCGATTTCATGCACAACCAGGGGGGAGGTTGTACATCCATACAAACACGGGCCATGTACTATGCTTGGTGTTCTGGTTGCCAAACGGATTCATGCCATCGGTACACGCGCCAAGCACGATGTTCCTTGCATCACATTCAAAATACCGATAGAAGCTGTTCAATGCTCTCCACTGGCTTCCATCCTTCATGTGTCTCAGCTTCGGATCATCTCCATCGTTGGGCTTCTTCCTCTCCACGTGCCAGCGCATTAGCTTTGCTTCCTTGGGATCTACAAAATACCTCTGGAGACGGGGAGTGATCGGTAAGTACCATACAACTTCCTGGGGACATTTCTTCCCGGCCTTCTTGTATCGAGAAGCATTGCACACCGGACAGCTTGTTTTTTCCGCGTGCTCCTTCCGATAAATTATGCAATCGTTGATGCATGCATGGTATCTAACGTGTGGCAGATCAAGAGGGCACACGATCTTCTTGGCCTCATCAACACTAGTAGGACATAGATTACCCGCGGGAAGAACATCCTTTAGGTACTTGAGATGCTCATCGAGGCTAGTGTCGGTCCATTTGTTTTTAGCCTTCGTCTTCAGGAGTTGGAACGTGAAACTCAACCGGGTCACCTCAGGATTGCAACCATCATACAATGGAGTGTTCGAGTCTACCACCAGTTGCTCCAGCTTAGCCTCCTCTCTAGAAGCAGATCTCTCAGTACTCGTCTCCTTGCGAAGCAATGCTTGAACATGAGGGTCCCGCACAATTGAACTTAGTACCGACGAACTCTGCTGCGTGGAGTCCATGTCATTCTCTCCGCCGCCATGTCCGGCCCCTTCTCCTCCGCCATCTCCGGCCCCTTCTCCGCCGCCATGTCCGACCTCTTCCCCGCCGCCATTATCGATCATCTCTTCGTCTTGCCCCGTGTCATCATTGCCTGCCCCGTCGGCATCCTCAACATCGTCATCCTCATCTTCAATTATCCACCGAGTATAGCCATCCATGAAACTAGTCATGAGCAGGTGCGCTTTGACACGACCATCGTCATGGGGGTCGAGCCAAACTATTCCTTTGCATTTTCGACACGGACATAAAACCTCTATCTGGTTATTTTCTTTCATGTCCTGCACCGCCGACCGCAACCACCTTTCCACCATCTTTCCACTGACCATCGTCAACTCTGCACGGTAATAATAAAAAAATTGATTATAAAAATGCATGCATGCATCAAAGTCATAAAAAAAATTGGCATGACCTTCCCTAAAAATAGGACATATATGGATCTAGAGTTTGCCCGGAATTCGCCGAAACGGAAATAAATCAACATTTCGGCAAAACATAGGCAACTCAAAAGCACAATTTGGCAGCGTCAACTCATGCCACACACACAATTTCCACAAACATATCACACACACATAAACACATTTCCATTTTGCAAAAGCATGAAATTTTCATCACCTCTTTCTCGATCGAGATCGAGCACACGGTGGAGATGATGTTGTAGGGAGATCAAAAGTGCACAAAGCTCTTCTTGACAAAGATAGATCTAGTTAGGGGGCAAATAGGTCACTTAACTAAATCCTACATCTACCTAGCTACCTAATTTCGGAGAAGACAACTTCAACTAGTGGAGGGGGAAGGAAAAAGAGAAAGGAGATGCATTAATGGAGGTGGTGTAGTTATGTAGGAGTAAAGAAGAGAGAGAAAGGTGGATAGAAGAGAGAGAGTAATGGGGGAGAAGTATTGAGGAGAAGAAGAAGAGTGAGAGTGGGAGCATGGGGTGGAGGTATGGGGAAGGGAAGAGAGGAGGGGATGTAGGGGGAAGGGAAAAGAGGAGGGGGAGGGGAGGGACGGGTGGGGAAAGGTGTTGGGTTGGTACGGGTTAGCAGTAGCGCGGGAGCGGAAACACGCTGCCGCTAAGAATTTAGCTGCAGCGTGCTTTGCAGTACGGCGCTACTGCTAACTGGGACAAAAAAATGTGGCAATTTGAAACTTACCAGCAGCGATCTCGAAAAAAGAGCGCTACTACTACATACTTAGCAGTAGCGTTGTTCTTGCGACCGCGCTACTGCTACTTAGAGTTAGGTGAACACCGTCGGTCGATATTTGTAGCAGCGCGTTTCTGGCAGAGCGCGCTACTGCTAAATCCTTATCAGCAGCGAGTTTACATAACACGCGCTACAACTAGTTAGCAGCAGCGCCCCATTTTGAACCGCGCTGCTGCTAAGATTCTGTTTATAGGCTTTTCCCTAGTAGTGCTCATAGATGAGGTTTAGGTCGCTGGCGCCGTCCATGAGCACTTTAGTAAGCCAGAAGCCATCCGCAATTGGACTAAGGACCAAAGAGACTGGTGCGTTGGGGAACATTGCATAAAATAAAAAATTTCCTACGTTCACCAAGATCACTCTATGGAGTCATCTAGCAACGAGAGAGGGGAGTGCATCTACATACCCTTGTAGATCGCGTGCGGAAGCGTTCAAGAGAACGGGGTTGAGATAGTCGTACTCGTCGTGATCCAAAACACCGGAGATCCTAGTGCCAAACGGATGGCACCTCCGCGTTCAACACACATATGGTTGAGGAAGACGTCTCCTCCTTCTTGATCCAGCAAGGGGGAAGGAGAGGTTGACGGAGATCCAGCAGTATGACGGCGTGGTGGTGGATGCAGCAGTGATCTCGGCAGAGCTTCGCCGAGCTTCTACGAGAGGGAGAGGTGTAGCAAGGGGAGAGGGAGGCGCCAAGAGCATGGGTGCGGCTGTCCTCCCTCCCCCCTTTATATATGCCCCCTGGGGGCACCGGCCCTAGGAGATGGGATCTCCAAGGGGGGCGGCGGCCAAGGGGGAGGCTTGCCCACCAAGGCAAGTGGAGGCGCCCCCCACTCTAGGGTTTCCAACCCTAGGCGCAGGGGGGCCAAGGGGGGCGCACCAGCCCACCAGGGGCTGGTTCCCCTCCCCACTTAAGCCCATGGGGCCCTCCGGGATAGGTGGCCCCACCCGGTGGACCCCCGGGACCCTTCCGGTGGTCCCGGTACAATACCGGTGACCCCTGAAACTTTCCCAATGGCCGAAACTGCACTTCCTATATATAATTCTTCACCTTCGGACCATTCCGGAACTCCTCGTGATGTACGGGATCTCATCCGGGACTCTGAACAACTTTCGGGTTACTGCATACTCATATCTCTACAACCCTAGCGTCACCGAACCTTAAGTGTGTAGACCCTACGGGTTCGGGAGACATGCAGACATGACCTAGACGCCTCTCCGGTCAATAACCAACAATGGGATCTGGATACCCATGTTGGCTCCCACAAGCTCCTCGATGATCTCATGGGATGAACCACGATGTCGAGGATTCAATCAATCCTGTATACAATTCCCTTTGTCAATCGGTACGTTACTAGCCCGAGACTCGATCATCGGTATCCCAATACCTCATTCAATCTCGTTACCGGCAAGTCACTTTACTCGTACCATAATGCATGATCCCGTGACCAGAGACTTGGTCACATTGAGCTCATTATGATCATGCATTACTGAGTGGGCCCAGAGATACCTCTCCGTCATACGGAGTGAAAAATCCCAGTATTGATTCGTGGCAACCCAACAGACACTTTCGGAGATACCCGTAGTGCACCTTTATAGTCACCCAGTTACGTTGTGACGTTTGGCACACCCAAAGCACTCCTACGGTATCCGGGAGTTGCACAATCTCATGGTCTAAGGAAATGACACTTGACATTTGGAAAAGCTCTAGCGAAATGAACTACACAATCTTTGTGCTATGCTTATGATTGGGTCTTGTCCATCACATCATTCTCCTAATGATGTGATCCCGTTATCAATGACATCCAATGTCCATAGTCAGGAAACCATGACTATCTGTTGATCAACGAGCTAGTCAACTAGAGGCTCACTAGGGACTTGTTGTGGTCTATGTATTCACACATGTATTGCGATTTCCGGATGATACAATTATAACATGAACAATAGACAATTATCATGAACAAAGAAATATAATAATAACCATTTTATTATTGCCTCTAGGGCATATTTCCAACATGGTGCTCGGACTGTTCGGAATTGAGGTTCGTCAGTGGCATTAAAGGTTATAGCCGTGTTGTTCCTGGGATTTATTGCTACAACATGGCAGACTTCGGCGAGGCCGCGGAGTGCTCTCTTGCTCCCGTTATTCGAGGCGAAAGTCTCGAAGACTTTCAACATTGTATTGTTGTTTTCCGGGAGATAATGCCCTGCGGTATTGTTAATGAGGAGATCCTCGCCGCTCTTGGCCACCTGCCGAAGTATCCAACATGCTCTAAGGCTGTGTGTTGGTAGGGTATCCGGTGTGGTGTTGATTTTGCATGGCCTATTGAGCCATCCCTCCAATACGGTTCCACGCCCTGTAGTGAGCTTTGGTTTCTTTGTGATTGGATCGGGTGACTTTCAAGAGTGTGCCATTTTGGTTCGGACGAGGGGTTTAGTGAGAGCCGGAGGATCCCAGAATGTTTTCTGGGTTTTCCAGGCGCTCTCCATCACACAGTACTTCAGTACTATGGCCGCCAAATCAGCGAAGTGTCATATGTCAAGGCGACTTATGGCGTTAAGGATTCCCTTGTCCGCGCAATTTTTGCAACAGAATGAGATTGCGTCTTCCTCGCGACAGTCCTTAACCTTGCTCATTACAAGGAGGAATCTGGCCCAAAAGTAATGAATTGTCTCTTGGGATTGTTGTCTGATGTGGGAAAGGTCGCTTGTGTCTAGGTGGGTGGGTGGATTTATGTCCGAACCCTGACCTGATCCGGGATCCAGAGGCTGAGGAGCTTCTGAACTTGGTAGTTTGGGTTCCGGGATGTTACCCAATTTTTCTGGCCCGCTTTCCGATTCTAAATTCAGAGTTTGGGTCATGTCCTCCCGCGAGCGGTATCCAGCTCAGAGAGCTTGGGAATCCGGACATAGTTTGTCCTCAAAATAGAGGAAGAGTTGCTGCATTGCTCCTCCACCACCGCTATTTGATGGGTTATCGGCGGAGAGTTGATCTCTCTTTGATCAGGATTAAGCCCAATACGATCATAGTCCATAGCGACTCCCAAAGTGGCAATGCGGTCTAGGAGCTCGTTCAAAGACGAAAGTTCCATTGGATCCATCCGCTCGGCGTATTCCGAGCTGACGTGGAGGCTGTTTTCGATGACCCGAGAAGTCATCATCGGTCCGGAGGCCGGACGGGTGGTCATGATGAAGCCGCCTAGTCGCCGGTTTGGCCTAAAGCCAGGGCTCCCCCAGAGGCGATGTTGTCGTTCATAACAAGGCGAGCCATCAAACCTTTTTTCGACGTCACAGTGGAACTCTCAATGAAAGCACCAATGTTAGTGTCAAAACCGGCGGATATCGGGTAGGGGGTGCCGAACTGTGCGTCTAAGGCTGATGGTAATAGGAGGCAGGGGACACGATATTTACCTAGGTTCGGGCCCTCTCTATGGAGGTAATACCCTACTTCCTGCTTGATTGATCTTGATGATATGAGTATTACAAGAGTTGATCTACCATGAGATCGTTGAGGCTAAACCCTAGAAGCTAGCCTATGATTATTGTTGTCCTACGGACTAAACCCTCCGGTTTAAATAGACACCGGAGGGGGATAGAGTTACATCAGGTCGGTTATAGAGAAGGGAATCTACATATCCGAATCACGAAGCTTGCCTTCCATGCAAAGGAGAGTCCCACCCGGACACGGGACAAAGTCTTCTATCTTGTATCTTCATAGTCCAATAGTCCGACATAAGTATATAGTCCAGCTGTCCCAGGACCCCTTAATCCAGGACTCCCTCAGCCACCGCACCACCTGCGTCAGAACCTGACGGCGTCTGCACTCACCGATGATGACACTCCGGTGACCATTTGGTATCGGGCGCGTGTCCACTAAGCTCGCTACCCCGCGCTGAGCCTTGCTAGCGCCTCCCCATGACCGCTTGCACTCCGGAGCACTACCCGCGCACATCATCGAGCGCCACTGCCGCCTGGGATCGCCATCATTGCTGCTACGACCCACCTCCGCACCTACCGCATCCACCACTCGATGCGTCGCGTCGCGCTGAGCACGTAGAGCCCACGCCCGCTTGCTCTCGTTGCCGGAGTTGGCCGGACGAGGAGCGCCACTGCATTCTGCTTAGCACCGGCGGCTAATTGCCGATTAAGTGATTTGGCGGATTAAGGTAGCCACTAATCCCGCGGTTAGTTTAACTTGGTGACACCGACAGTGGGCCCGGCCCTGTTAAACTTTAGATCAGGTTTACTTAAAAACATATTAGTCAACTATTTCAATGACATGTGGGGCCTGCATGTCAGATTTGACTCTGGAACGGCCTGTTGACTTGCTGACATCACACCAACGTCATGCTGATGCAGTTAATCATTTTCTGGATTTAAAATAATCCAGGAAATTCCAGAAAACAGTTTAAACTTCAAAAATTCATAGATAATAATCTATAACTCAGATTGAAAAGTTTTATATATGAAAAATGTTCAGCAAAATCCAATCTATCAATCTGTACCATTTTCATGCATGTTAGAACAACTTATGACTACTGTTTAGGGCAAATTAAATAAGTGGCATTTGAATATTCATATATGGAGTTGAATTTGAATCTTTGATTCAAACCAACCTCATTTAACCTGTTGCTAGTTGCATTAGCTCAAATCACAGCATATTGATATGTCATGATCATGCATCATATTGTGCATTGCGTTGGTTGTGTTCCTTCTCTGTTACTGGTGGTTGTTCCCTCTCGATAGACATGTTCCGATGATGAGTTCAATGACACCGATCAAGAGCTATACTATCTTTAGAAGTGGAAGGCAAGGAAAAACACCTTGTTCATTCCGATACAACCCCACTCTCTCGCTCCTGCTCTCTTTTACTGCATTAGGACAACAACGATTCCTCTGTTACATGCTACGGTAGTTGAACCCCCTTTTCCTCTGCATGACCTATCATTGCCACAGTTAATAGATGAAACCCACTAGCATGAGTAGGAGTTGTTTGAGCCCTGTTGTGCCTACTCATTCATGCTTGTTGTCATGCCTGTTAATGCTTAGAGTTGAGTTAGGTCTGATTCATCGAGGATGAATTGGAAAGTTGTGAACATGTCCTACTATTGAGAGCTAAGTGTGTGAACACGATTTGGTAAAGGTAGCAGTGAGAGCCCATGTAGGAGTACATGGTGGGTTGTCTCATTGAAGCCGTCCTCAAGAACTGAGTTATGTATTTGTGATCCATGAACATCTACTACCACGCATTGGGCTCCTTAATTGACTCTCTTGACTTATTAACCGCCCTTGTCCTCTGTCCAGGAGTTGCAAGTAGTTTCTGGTGTTTGTAGTATGCTGGAGGCCGTGCGCAGCATTGACCCGAGGGGTGGGCTGTGATGTAGTAGGCACGTGGCCCGGTGTATCGAGTCGCCCGTTTGGTGACCCAGGAACCCTGCAACATCGTTTGGGGTCGTATGTGGAAACCTCGGCCGGACTCCCTGCAGATGGAACCTGAATAGGCGATAAACCTGGAGTAGGGACTTGTGTGGTTAGTCAGGTCGTGGCCGACAACCTCGCTGGGCTTCCGCTTGAAGGTTGCCGCGTACATGTCGTGTAAACGGTGATAAATGGTGAGAGTGTGTGTGAAAAAGTACACCCCTGCAGGGTTAACATCATCTATTCGAATATCCGCGTCCGCGGTGAAGGACCTCTGGGTTGCCTATACAGTTCATAGACAAGTGAAAATGGATACTCTAAAATGCGCAAGATAAGCATGAGTACTATGGATGGCGTTCTTGTAGGGAGACGGGAGCGGGTCCATAGTGGTGTATTGATATGGTGAATATGTGGACTCATGTGTGCCACCTCAAAAGAGCTGATTGCAGTCGTAGTTCAGGTTAGCCACCGAGTCAAAGCTGGCTTGCTGCAGTTAAACTCCACCACCCCCTTTTGATAATAGTGTTTCATATGTAGCTAGTTCTGATGTAAGTCTTGTTGGGTACATTTGTACTCACGTTTGCTTAATTTATGTTCTTGTAGAGAGACTTCAGTCTCACTAGTAGTTCCGCGTGGACTTCGATGTTTAGCTTGTTACCGCAGCTACGATCTTGTGCCCTCGGCAGGATCTTGTAGAAAGTCAGGCTTCTCCGTCCCTTTCATTTGTAGTTGTCTGTACTCAGACATGTTATGCCTCCATTGTTTGTATGCTCTGAATGTTGGGTCATGAGACCCATGTTTCTAATACTTGGCTCCTCGGAGCCTATTGAATAAATACTTTGAGTCGTAGAGTTATGTTGTGATGCCATGTTGTATTTGCACATATCGAGCATATTGTGTGTATGATTTGAAATGTTTGGTTTGTGTGGGATCCGACAACCTAGTTGTTTATTCTTGGTAGCCTCTCTTACCAGGAACTCCTAGTGCTTCCACTAAGCATGGTAGCTTGCTACTACTCCAGAACACTTCGACACGCCTGCATGTGTCCTTCTTCCTTCCTGTGTCTGTCCCTTCAGGGAAATGTCATGCATTGTTCCGTTAAGTCCTTGTAGCTTGCTACAACTGGGTTCATATGTTGTTAATCGACACGTTCGTTGCTGGGTCATGTATGCCTGTCCCCGTAAGTTAGTGCCACCTTGGGTTTATGACTAGTCATGTCGTCCTGGGTTCTTTGTCATATGGATGCTAGCGACACTATCATATAAGTGAGCCAAAAGGCGCAAACGGTCCCGGGCCAGGTAAGGTGGCACCTGTGGGAATACCGTCCGTGAGGCCGCAAAGTGATATGATGTGTTATATGCTAGATCGGTGTGACTTAGGATCGGGCTCCTGACATCACACACCTTTCATGCTTCACCGATGAGGTCATGGAACACCAATTTCCAGAAGGGTTTAAACCCGTCAACATCAAACAATACGATGGAACGAAGGATCCGACCATTTGGATTGAAGATTTCCTTCTCCACATCCACATGACTCGAGGAGATGACCTTCACGCCATTAAATATCTTCCTCTAAAGCTGAAAGGACCAACACGACACTGGCTAAACAGCCTCCCAGAAAACTCAATTGGAACCTGGGAAGACTTGGAAGATGCTTTTCGGGCAAACTTTCGGGGCACTTATGTCCGGCCACCGGATGCTGGCGACCTGAGTCACATAATTCAGCAGCCAGGCGAATCATCCTGCATGCTTTGGAATCGTTTCTTAACTAAAAAGAACCAGATCGTAGACTGTCCGGACGCCAAAGCCTTACCGGCCTTTAAACATAGCGTCCCTAACGAGTGGCTCGCCCGACACCTTGGGCAGGAAAAGGCGAAGACCTTGGCAACCTTAATGGCACTCATGACCCGCTTCTACGCGGGCGAAGACAGCTGGTTGGCTCATAGAAGTAATAGCTTGGGTGACCTCGGCACCTCTGAGGTGCGGGACGGCAATGGTAAACCTCGTCGCAATAAAAACAAACGTCGGAATAACAACAACCATGACGTAGACGATACGGCAGTTAATGCCGAATTCAGTTGTCCTAAGTCCGGTCAATGGAAGAAACCTTTCAAAGACAACAAGGACGGGCCATCCAACTTGGATAAAATCCTCGAGAGGCCCTATCAGATTCACGGTACGCCCGATATGCCTGTGAACCACACCAACAAGAATTGTTGGGTTTTCAAACAGGCCGGTAAAATAAATGTTGAACACAAGGGAAAAGGGCCTCCAAGTGAAGATGATCATGAGCCCCATCAGCCGAACATCGGGGGTCAGAAGTTGTTTCCCCCCTAGGTGAAGACAGTGAACATGATATATTTCTCTCATATCCCCAGAAGGGAGCACAAACGCGCACTACGGGACGTCTATGCTGTAGAGCCTGTCGCCTCAAGTTTAACCCATGGTCAGGTTGTCCGATCACATTTGATCGCAGGGATCACCCAACCTGTATCCATCATGGGGGTTCGGCCATCCTGGTTCTTGATCCAATTATTGACGGATACCACCTCACTAGAGTCCTTATGGACGGAGGAAGCAGTCTCAACTTGATTTATCAAGATACTGTCCGTAAGATGGGCATTGACCCATCAAAAATCAAGCCTAGTAACACTACCTTTAAAGGTGTGATACCGGGAGTGGAGGCCCATTGTATGGGCTCACTGACACTGGAGGTAGTATTCGGCTCCCCAGAAAACTTTCACAGCGAGGAGTTAGTCTTTGATATCGTCCCTTTCCATAGTGGCTACCATGTACTGCTCGGACGAACTGCTTTCACCCACTTTAATGCAGCCCCGCACTATGCTTACTTGATGCTTAAGATGCCCGGACCCCGTGGTGTTATCACAGTCAATGGTAACATGGAGCACTCCCTCCATACTGAAGAGCACACAGCGGCCCTTGCAGCCAAAGTTTATGGCGGCCTCATCAAGCCGAACAGTTCACCGGCCAGCAAAGCCAACAACGTATCCAAACGAGTCCGGTCCGCCCTTAATAGCGATAAGATAACGGATCTAAACCTTGATTAGCAGTTCAGCCTCCGCCGATCGCCCTACCAGGTGGTGGCTTGTGCACTACGCGTACATAATTACGCACTAAAAATACCTTGGGCGGCACCGGAGGCACACTGTAGAAGAGGTCCATTGTACGGCTTGACCCTATCTGGACCGCATATATCTTTTTTCTCTTACTACAGGTTCGTCAAGAACCCTACTTGCTAGATGGTTGTTGCAGGAGATCCTCTTAAGGCTAGCGTTTACCAACCATCGAATACTCCTCTCAAAGGACTTATTACTAATGAGAAATGGAGCAGACGTGCGGCAGGGCATCATTGGAGTTTTATTTTTTTGAACTATGATCTTTAGGCCCTGTGTTAGACTTTCCCTTATGTAGAACCTTTTGTTTTTTGGGGGGCATGTAATATGACCTTAATATTGAATGACACTGTCTGTCGTCGGTGTATCAATAAAGACATAAAGGAAGCATATGATTATCACCATAATGGTTGGGTCCTGTTATTACCTTATCATCTGTGTTTCCCCCTTACGCTCGACTGACATACGTGGTTCGACACGGCCTTCATACCAGGGGCCGTATTCGGCCCCGCAAAATTCTTAAGTCCAAACACCTTAGGGAACTCTTCGGCATCCCGGATATTCCATTATGTGCATCGGCTCCAAGTAATGTCTTTGGTCTATAGTTGGGTTGCCTGGCTCCTGTGTTTGCCACCTTATGTTCTGCAAGTTCAGCTAAGGTAGTAAAGGGAGAACTATTGTGATGGTATTTCTGGTTCGTCCGGTTAAGTACCTCAGTAGATAAAGCCGGAAACTAACTGTCATGATAGGTGAGAGTGGGTCAGCGGTCCGGTGACTTAATGTTATACTACAAATCGTTCGCGATTTATGCCGTGTTATACGAGGGGCTGGGCTCTTGACTAGTCACGTTGCAAAGGCGCCGTACTCCGGATTGCTGTTCACGCAACAAGGGGCTAGTACTTAGTGCCACCAATGGACTCTTATGGATAAGTGAGAGTACTATAGCCGCATAGTCTAGTTGCCTAGTTCACCTCGCAGGCCGCCTCCTACATCAGACCAAGATGTTGGATAAAGTGCGGTCATGCGTTTCCGAACACCCTTGTAATATTTATGTCGGGGCTGAAGCGGATGACTGGTATACATTCAGACATATAAATAGCAGAATAGGAGGATAAACTAATCATAAAGCGTAAGCATACCTATTATACATCATGATTTCATTACACGACTCTTACAAACCGGACTCAACTATTCAAATGTGACGTCCTTTGAGCACTGGCCCTCTACAATGCGGGCTCCTTTGAGGACCTCGTCAAAGTACCTCTCCGGCCACCGGTGCTCCTTGCCTTTATGTGGCCCTGCGGTGGCAATCTCGCTGGCCTTCATCTTCTCCTACTGCACCTTGATGCGGGCGAAGGCCATCCAGGCACATTCTATGTAGGATGACCGCTTGAGGGTGTTGGTCCGAGGAAGCGCATCCACCGGCCGCTTCATGAGGCCGAACTAGCTGCTAGGTATGGCCTCAGCCGGCCACAGATGGACCATTACATCCTTCATGGCCAGTCCGGCCACCCTGTGTAGCTCGGATAACTGCTTTAGTTGGTCACTCAGGGGCACTGGAAGTTCTAGCGCAAGGTACTGCGACCAGAACAACTTCTCCATCGAGCTCCCCTCTTTGGCTCGGAAGAATGCGGCGGCATCCGCAATAATCCTCGGAAGATCCGCAAAGGCGCCTGGAGAACTCCAAACTCGGGTCAGTAAAATATATCTATTGCTAGTAAATCTACTCTGCATGATAAAGGCCTTACCAACCGCAATCTGCCTCGCCTCTTTGATCTCCTGGAGAGCGCCCTGGGCATCAACCCGTGCTTCCTTCATGCTCTCAAGAGCTTTGGTGAGCTTGGAGGCCTGTTCCGAACTCTTTTGCTCCAAGGACTCGCACTTGGCGATGGCGTCCTTGAGCTCCTATTCGACCTCCTCCACCCACGCCTCATGTCTGCCACGAGCATTTTGCTCCACCTCTAGCTCCTCGGCGGCTTTGTTCGTGGCCGCCTTGCTCACCTCCGCCTCCTTCTTGGCTTTGGTGAGGGATCTCTTGAGGGACTCGACCTCGGCTGCACCAACTGCGAGCATATTTACAACATTTTGTAGTCAGTTTCAAACGACTAACACGCATACAATTTTCGGATATGCCGTAATACCGCATACCTTGGGTTTCGCTGAAATGCTTGTTGATGCGGTCGAGTTCCTCATCGGATAGCCGATGCTTCCGATTGATCTTGGCAATCTCTATGGTCTGAGCAGTTGCCGCTAGCATAGAAGCCTGTCAAATAACATATACAGTGCATTATATACTTGTTCGTGATCCTCTGTTCAGATTGTTCTAATCCGGAGAGAGTCTCAGGGGCTACTATCTACACATGGGTTTCACCTCACACACACACACACACACGCACACATATATATACACACACGAAAAAACTTGTGAAGAATATTATGTCGCTTACCTCAAATCCTGTCAGTAGGCTATTGAAAGCATCGGTCAGTCCGCTCTTCACGGACCGAACATTCTCCATAACCGAACCCATCAGAGTGCGGTGTTCCTCGACAATGGAAGCGCGTTGCAACGCTTCCTACAGAGTGTCAGCAGTGTACAGATTGACAGAGGCCGCCGACGGAGCTCCTGCTCCTCCCCCCTCTATCAAAGGGGGTGTTGGTCCGAACCCGGAGCCGTACTGTACTACGGGACGGTATTCGCTCGAGGCCCGGACTGTTGAAGCCCCCCACCCTCGATGGTCATGGGGGTCGCCGTGCCCCTCTCTACGGAGTCCGAGGTGTTATCCTCGGGTGCCTTCTAGACGGTCTCGTCCGCCCCTCCCCGACCAGGAGATGGCCTTTGGGATGACACCTCGGGGTCCTCCATGGCAGGGGGGTGGCGCGAGATGGCCGGTCACTCTCCACCTCTCTAGGGGATAGACAGTTCACTTCCGAAGTGGAAGGAATCGGGATTTTGCGCGGAGGGCTGAAAAGCATAAAAGGATTGGGCATGACAGAGGCAGATTAAAGTGATAATTGAATGAGTAAATTTCTGACACTTTCGTCTTGGCCAGGGGCTTCTCCCTTTGGACCCACTCTAGGATGTCATTGGACTTCAAGTCCGAGCTATCCGAGAGGACCACCTCCCCTTCTTCAGCATCGCCTCCTCGAGGTTCTCGGAGGCTATCCTATTTACCCTCCTCGTCTTGAGGGGGGAGTCGCTCTCCACCTCCTCTTCCTCCTCCTCCTCCTCCTCCTCTTCATCCTCGTCTACCTAGTGGGAGGAGACGGGCTCGGTCTCTCCGGACACAACTTCCGGAGGACCTTTCCGATGGGGCCCGTCCTTGGGCCCCTTGCTCTTCTTCTTGTCCTTCTTCTCCGGTGGCTTATAAGGCGCCGGGACCAGCATCTCCTCTAGCTGAGGAGTGACTGGGTCTTCGGGCAGCAGAGCCAGACTCTTGATCCACTCCTACTTCTTGGTCCAGCCCTGTAAAGGATGGGTTCATGAGTTTTATATTTACCGAACATGCGAACCGGATATATCTTCGGAAGGCTAGTATACTTACCGGAGAGGCCAGATTCGTGGCGTTGAGGCCGACGTCTTTGGTCTCCATGGGCCGGCTCTTCTGCACCTTGAAGAGAAGCTTCCACATTCCCTCATGTGTGGTGCCGAGGAAATGTTGTAGCATTCGTGGCTCCTCCGGCTTGAATTCCCACATGGGGGAAGCCGGGCGCTATGTGGGGACCCCGACTCATAAGTCGTGATCACCGAATGCACGTGTATAGTGATCCTAGAGATCAATGCTCACTGAACACACATAAGCTGAATAACAAGAGTCTTACATCCATACATACCATTTTACACAAGTAGGACCATTATGGTCGAGTCTTGAGTATAACATCGCAGCGGAAATCTTCGTCAATAACTTGGACCCATGCCATCTACCTTAACCCTACAGGCATCTGACTGGGAAGCATCCTAGCTCGCATGTTCGTCACCGAAGTGTTCTTCATCACATCATGTTCTTTCATGCCTGGCCAATAAAATAACAAGTGGCAAGCCAATGAGTACTTTGAATGTACTCGCAAGCAACCCATGTTTTGGTTCAAGATACAACAATGCATGATATAGGTAATTTTTTGCAGAAAGCTAGTTTTGAGTGCAATGACATGTTCAACAACTTGTAAGACATGCATCAAGAGAATTCAAGTAACCATGAGGACAAGTTACAGATATCAACATAAATAGAGTGGGCACCAACCCATCTCAATCATGTCAAGTCCCTTGACTTGACCCAAGTCATTTTATCAACACACACACTTGGTTTGTAAACAAGTGGACGTAGCCCAAGAGCGGTTACCCAACTGTCCTTGACCGTGGACACGGCTATTCGAATAGTTTTACACTCTGCAGAGGTTGCACACTGTACCCACAAGATCCGGGGAACTTTCGTGTCAGCCACGACCCGCGGTACCTCAACTACCTGGGGTAAGCACCCGATCAATACCTTTCCCTAGACGACACTAACATGGAGTCCACTCGATTGGCAGTGACCCCCGTGCCCAACATTTCACATAACATTTTCGTGGAGCCTTGCTCCCATATTTATCACATACCACTGGCACGGGGTACTAATAGTGTGTCTGGTGCCCCATAAAAATGGGCATGGCCGCCCTACCTGGCACGACCCCGTCCCGACAGAGCGCACCAACAACTCTCCCATCACTAGTAATGCAGGCCCCAAGCTAGTATTGGTCTAGATACTCAATAATGCCCTTTCCCATATAAGGGTAGAGTGGTTTCGCATGTAAGGTTGGAATAACGGTCGCAACTTAAACCAATCCGTTTTGAAAACAACACACACACTTGCCTCGATACACCACTTCGTCATCAAGTGGTTACCCATCTCTTCATCTCCCTCGGGCATAAGTGGCACCCGACGGGGTTTTTGGAAAGTCCTTTGAAAATACTTTGTCTCCTTCACCATGCATATTCCCGTCACTTTTTGCGTAGCACTACTTTAGCATCCTATCTACTCCCACCGGCATAACCCTCATATGAAGGTAGGGTCATGCACAATGCAAGTATCAACGAGGAAGTACGGTGGCAAACCATCAAGGTTGTTACCACCTCATCATGATTCCATTGCAACAACAATATGGTGCTATATGACATGCATAAAAAGGGTTTCATAGACATGGTCAAAGGGCTGCTTGCCTGTTCCTCAGAGTCTTCAAGTCTTCTGGTCCTTCTCCAAGTACTCCGTCTACCTCGTCAACTAACATCGGAAACAAACATAATAAGCAACACAACAAGGCAAAAGTAAAAGTTCTCTAAAAATGTGAGTAGGACTTTTCTTGGATACCTCTGGTCATATGAGGAGTGACCAAAGTGGTTTCATTGGTATTTGATGAATGGATATCTCTGAACATTTCAATATGATGGAATCAAGGGATTTGTGGATTTGCAAGAAGTGTACAGAAATATATTTTTGAAAAATGAGCAAAGGCACCCATTTAACAAAGGATGATTTTAGAAGCATCTAGGAATTGGTTTCACTGGATTTGGAGTTGAGATGATTTTCCTATGAATTTGCAAAGTTGGCTATATATAAAGAAATAGACCATTATTTGAGGTGATACAGAAAGTATTAGTAAAAATGTTCAAAAACTAAGTTTTGAACTTATAGACATCTAGGATTTTGAATCATGGAATTTGGATCAAAAATGGGCTCTCTCTGATTTTCTAAAGTTCATCACAGAAATGGAAAATGGGATTTTGATAAATATTTGTGAAGAAAAGGTCTCTGGAAAAAATGTGCATGCTGCATCACCAGATAGATCATGATTTATAGAGTCACTAGAAATTTGAATCATCAAATTTGGAGTCCATTTGAATTGTTTATGGATTTTACAAACTGTGCAGAAAAGAAAAGGGGAAAAGGTTTTTACCCAAATGGGCTGGATCTAGGCGGCGGCGGCGCGCACCGGGCGAGGTTTAGCAGCAGGGCGCCACTGGGCCTAGCCTAGCCTCTCGCATGCGCCCGCTGGCAGGCCACGTCGAAGGCGGCTTAGCAGGGGTACGCCTTCGCGCAGGGGAGGCGGATCCGGCCGAAGCCGTTTCCACTTAAACGGCGGGGCCCGCCCACCAGGTCGCTGACGAGCGGGGCCTGGTGCTCAGGCCGTCTCCTACCTCCCGCTCGAACAGAGCAGAGGCAGGGGAGGCGAGGCCGAGCGGGCGCCGGCGCTCTCCCGGGCGGCACGGGCCACCTCCGGCGGTGTTCTACCCACTGGCGTGCTCAGGAGGTGATGCCGCACCTATCCATGGGTGGCACGACCGCCGAGGAGCTCAGGGTCGAGCACGGTGTTGGCCGCGGCGGAGGAGGTCGGCGGCGGCGGCAGTTACGGTGCTACGGCCACCGGGAGGAGAGGGAGAAGCACGGGAGGGGCTCGCGGTGATGGTTGTGATGCTCTAGTGCGGTTCAGAGGGAAGGAGGAGGAGAGGTGGGCGCGAATTTAGGCGGAGTCCGGCGGCTCGGCTCCGGCCATGGGGAGCGACGGAGGGTTCGGCGAGAGGGTTGGCTGGGTCTGGGTGACGTACGGGAGGAAGATAGAGCGAAAGGGCTCCAGAGAGAGGCCTCGGGCGGCCTTATATAGCGAAGCCATGGCTCACCGTGGACGAGGCCTACGGGCATCCGCGGAAATGGCCGTGGTGGCCACGGGAGGAGGCTTGGGGCTATATGCGGCGCTCGTGGGGGTGGTGTAGGGCGTCGGGAAGGGAGAGAGGGAGCGGGGCGAGCTCCGGGTGGAGACACGAGCTCGCACACGCATTGGCGGGCTCGGGCGGCACTGGGCACGCGCGGCATGGGCAGGACAGAGAGGGGAAGGAGGGGGCCATCCTGGTGGCATGTTGCGGACGTCGAGGCACCTCGACTGGCGCAAGGGGGAGGCTCGAGGTGGTTGGGAGAGCCGTGTCAACGGTCGGGAGCACGCTGACGTGCTCCAGAGCGCGCAAATGGCCGGCCCCCGCGGCTTTTCTTCGCGTCCTCACGCGCCCACTTGCGTCTAGTGGCTGCACCGGGGAGTAAACAATGTGGGAAAATGCAATGGATACCCTGGGGCTTGCCAGGTGTGAGAGAGAGGTGAGAAAATGGGAGGAAGGCTGCTGTCCAGAGGGGGGAAAAGGGCTTTTCACCCCCTCCATCATGGCTTCTCGGGTAGGGAAAGATGCAGGAGGTAGAGGAGGACCAGATGAGGCTTTGGGAAAAAGCTCAGCTCATGGAGATGTGCGGAAATGGCTAAAACAAGCATTTTAAATTTGTGCCAGAAGGTGTTTGATGGTGGTTTGGGCAAGCAAATGGATTCCAATTGATATGAAGATTAACATGATCAAGTGTCATATAGAAATGGGGTTGATCACCAAGTTGGAGCTCATTTGGAGGAAGTTGACAATGCAACTTTGGTAAACCCTAGAAATTAGCAGAAATGGCTTTACCAAGATTTAGTCATGCAAATCAATTCTCCTTGATGAACCACTTGGTGTAGTGTCATCATTAGAGGCTCTGAGCATGTCCACAAAAGTTGAGATCAAAAGGAGAAAGTTTCCAATGTAGAGTTGTTCAAATTTGGTTCTAGACAGAAAGGGTTTTGGTGCACTTTGATCAAGTTAACTTGTTCTCCAACCTGTGCCATTTGGTTGTAACGCCCCGGATTCGATGCGCCATGTGTCTTCCAGTTATTCGCCGTCGTTGCCATGTCATTTGCTTGCGTGTTGCACTTTGCCATGTCATCATATGCATTTCATATCATGTCATCATGTGCATTTCATTTTACATACGTGTTCATCTCATGCATCCGAGCATTTTCCCCGTTGTCCGTTTTGCAATCCGGCACTCCTATGTCATACGGCGTTCCCCTTTTGTCTTCTGTTGTGAGCGGGTATTAAACTTTCTCGGAATGGCCCGAGGTTTGCCAAGCGGCCTTGGTATAGCACCGGTAGACCGCCTATCAAGTTTTGTGTCATTTGGAGGTCGTTTGATATTCCAACGGTTAACCGGGTATCCGCAAAAAGGCCTCTTTTGTTTGCAGCCCAACACCCCTTCCAAAGTGGCCCAAAACCCATCTAACTCCCCTCCATGCTCTCGGTCGTTCGATCACGATCGCGTGGCCGAAAACCGCACCTCATTTGAACTCTCCTAGCTCCCTCTACCTATAAATTAGCCCCCTCCCCCGAAATCTCGGGCAAACCCTAGATCAATCCCCCCTCTCCACAGCCAGACACGTCCAGATCGGGTCGGATGCGTCCGCCACCGCGCCCGAGCCAATCGGAGCCTGCCACGTGTCCCTCCGCCGCCTCCCTCCGCCGCAGGCCCGCCAGGCCCACGGGGAGCCCGCTCCGGGCCGCCCCGGGCC